>NC_056747.1:1080391137-1080653637 GCF_019279795.1 Protopterus annectens | reverse complement strand
TCTTACACAAACTCAAACTACATTTAAACGACTCCTCACATAATCAACAATGTACCTGTGTAATACAATTTAGCTGTGTACTACATGAACTACAAAATGAACTGGCACCTCACCTAAGTGTCATATTTAATCATATGCTCACCTCAGGCTTCATGTCCAATGAGTGGCACACAGCTACAGTTATCCCACTCCACAAGGGGGGATCCACCTTGGATCATGGAAACTACTGCCCCATCAGTCTGACGAGCCTGATCTGTAAGGCCATGGAATGTATTATCATGCAACTTATAAACAAAGACATTGGCAACATTGAAACTCTGGACCCCACCCATTTTGGTTTCGTAAAAAGCCGATCTTGTCTCCTCAACCTGATTGACTTCTTCGAATCTGTCTCCAGAGCTGTGGACGAGGGTAAGGCGGTCCACACAGCCTATCTGGACCTCACCAAGGCCTTTGATACCATCCCCCACTCTGGAATCATAGATGATCTTACTAAGCTGGGCATTAATCCGTACATTACTCTATGGGTTGCCAACTGGCTTCCTGACAGAACCCACACTGTTAAAGTAGCCAACTCAAAATCCAGCTGCAGACAAGTGACAAGTGGAGTACCTCAGGGTTCAGTCCTGGGACCACTCTTGTTTGGCATCTACTTCTCTGAAGTATAGGCCAGCACTAAGGGACTCTGGCTAACAAAGTTTACAGATGACTGCAAACTGGGAGCCATTTTTGAATCCTCAAATTATGTGGATATTCTACAAAAGGGCCTTACAGAAACAGGTGTTTGGTGCCAGAGCCATGGGCTCAAGCTCAATGCCAAGAAATGTATAGTTATCCCCTTTGGGAAAAAACATGCACCCATGAATTACCACATAAGTGGCAGTACACTAAATACTGAAAGTGTGATAAGGGACTTAGGGACACGGGTGGACAGTGGTCTCACCTTCAATAATCACATAGCCACAGCAGTCAGGAAATCCTTCTATGTGGCACATCTCATCACTAACGGCTTTTCATCCAGAAAAAAGGAGGTCATTGTCCCAGTGTACTCATCCCTCATTAGACGTATTATAGAGTACAACGCCCCATTTGGTATGTACCTCACAAGCCATCTGCAACAACTAAAAAGGCCACAGAAATACCTCACTAAAAGAATCACAGGCCTAAAGTAGATGCCCTATGCTGACCATCTAAAAAAACTCCAGCTATACTCTGTCACATATCGCCTACTCAGAGGCGATCTCTGCTTAACATAAAAGGCCATGTCAAACCTAGTGCTGCTGGACATACTACACTTAAAGAAATCCCAATCCCTCAGAGCCACATACTTCAGGGATCTAAACCTGGTTATCACAATGAACAAAACATGCTGGAGGGATAGGTTCCTGACCCAGAGACTCCCCATACTCTGGAATAGACTGCCCATACATGTCAAGCTGAGTGCCTCTTTGGCCCTCATCAAAAGGAACCCTGATTAATGGATGGGAGATAGAAAATTCACCCCAGGGATCACGTCAGTTGCCCTCTTAGACAGGAGACCAGGGAAGTAATTATTCTGGGAAGAAATAGCCAGGGAATTGTTATGGCTAGGCTTGTATAGGCTCTAGGGCCGTTAGCCTAGTACCAACCTATGAACCTAAGAATAAGTGTAAATACTGAGACCAGTCCACCAAATAAGAACAAAAAACGTCACTTCCTGTCTCAGAAAAAACGAGCTAAGCACCAGCACGACACCAGTAGTTGCAAACACAAATACTTTAATCCAAAATAACTGTTATAACTGTTGAGCGCTTTCATCCACTAGAGACTTCATCAGAACACATAATAAAATGACTTCTATTCACTTAAATACGTTGTAGTTCATCACATGACACACATCCATTAATTTTTTAAAGTGCTAGTGCTAAAACCAAGAACCTTCCATTTATCTGGTATATAACATCAAAACCAGAACATACAACCTACTATATTATACATGTACATTAAAATTAAAGCCATAACCTTTAAAAAAATCACACATTCCCATTGTTGTATTAAAAAACTTCAGTTTAAGACTCTAAAAATTATTTTAACCTATTCTTTTGTTGTAATAAAACTGGATAATTGTGAAACAGTTACCTACTGTTGTCTAAAATAGGTTTAATGGAGACATGCTCATTAATTCCAGGGTACGTAGAAGCATTTAGTTTAATCTGCCACCTGACTTCCTTGTCACTGTCCTTCTTTTTAATATCCCCTCCCCTTACATTAGAACTGACAACTTCCAGTATGCCAAAGGTAAAATTAATACAATCCTTACTCAATTTTATGTGTTTCCATAAAGCATTGTTTTCATCATGTTTTTTAATGCTATATTGATGGTCGTAAATCCTATTGCGTAAACACCTAATGGTCTTTCCCACATAAAAACAAGGGCAGTGGGTACAGGTAGCCAAGTATATCAAATTCTTAGACCTGCAATTCCCCTTGTGGAAAATTATTCTTGATTTATTGTAGTTCTGCAAAACCATCTCCTGAACACCTGTGATATATTGGCACTGTTGACAGGTGCCACATTTAGTTGTACCCCTACCTTTACACCTGTTATACATCTTATTATATTTCATCTCCAATAGAAACTTCATGTTAGGCCCATTTCTATGTACAAACAGTGGCTCATGGTATCCTTGTCGCTGCTATTTACGTGGGAAAAAGAGTACATCCTAGAATCCCAGTGGTCTAGTTACATCACATGTTATTACCGCTTTTTAGATGACATTTTCCTTGTTTGGAAGGGAAGTCGGGAGGAACTTGACAATTTTTTCGGATACATAAATTCTTGTAGTAAGCATTTCAAATTTACCATTAACATGGATAAGGAAACTATTTCTTTCCTTGATGTGCTGATTACGTTACAGGATGGGAAATTCAAGTCCAATATTTTTAGGAAACACACTTTCAGTAATTCCTATTTGCATTTTTCCAGTAGTCATCCTTGGGCCCAGAAAAGGAACATAGTTAAAGGGCAATTTATTAGAGCAGCCAGGATGACCTCGGATAAACAGGACTTGGATATTGAACTTGTAAAAATAGGATCCTACTTTGTTGAAAGAGGATACCCTATTGGTATGATAGATGATCTTAGGGCTTATGTCCGGGAACAATGGGGTATAAAGTTCAAACCCCTCCTAGGAGTGGGACCTGTATCTGATACAAAACAGAATAACGTAAATAGCAGCGACAAGGATACCATGAAAAAATATGGAAAGGCCTGTATACTTCAACATGGACCCTATAGTGGAGACATAAAAAGCATTATTCAGCGGAATTGGAATGTATTTAAAGCTGACAAAAGGTTATGGGATATTGTAGGGAAGGAGCCACTGTTTGTACATAGAAATGGGCCTAACATGAAGTTTCTATTGGAGATGAAATATAATAAGATGAATAACAGGTGTAAAGGTAGGGGTACAACTAAATGTGGCACCTGTC
The DNA here is from genome assembly GCF_019279795.1 of Protopterus annectens. NCBI lineage: Eukaryota > Metazoa > Chordata > Ceratodontiformes > Protopteridae > Protopterus > Protopterus annectens. The sequence continues at coordinate 1,080,650,166 of NC_056747.1, read as the reverse complement.
AACAGTGCCAATATATCACAGGTGTTCAGGAGATGGTTTTGCAGAACTACAATAAATCAAGAATAATTTTCCACAAGGGGAATTGCAGGTCTAAGAATTTGATATACTTAGCTACCTGTACCCACTGCCCTTGTTTTTATGTGGGAAAGACCATTAGGTGTTTACGCAATAGGATTTACGACCATCAATATAGCATTAAAAAACATGATGAAAACAATGCTTTATGGAAACACATAAAATTGAGTAAGGATTGTATTAATTTTACCTTTGGCATACTGGAAGTTGTCAGTTCTAATGTAAGGGGAGGGGATATTAAAAAGAAGGTCAGTGACAAGGAAGTCAGGTGGCAGATTAAACTAAATGCTTCTACGTACCCTGGAATTAATGAGCATGTCTCCATTAAACCTATTTTAGACAACAGTAGGTAACTGTTTCACAACTATCCAGTTTTATTACAACAAAAGAATAGGTTAAAATAATTTTTAGAGTCTTAAACTGAAGTTTTTTAATACAACAATGGGAATGTGTGATTTTTTTAAAGGTTATGGCTTTAATTTTAATGTATATGTATAATATAGTAGGTTGTATGTTCTGGTTTTGATGTTATATACCAGATAAATGGAAGGTTCTTGGTTTTAGCACTAGCACTTTAAAAAATTAATGGATGTGTGTCATGTGATGAACTACAACATATCTAAGTGAATAGAAGTCATTTTATTATGTGTTCTGACGAAGTCTCTAGTGGATGAAAGCGCTCAACAGTTATAACAGTTATTTTGGATTAAAGTATTTGTGTTTGCAACTACTGGTGTCGTGCTGGTGCTTAGCTAGTTTTTTCTGAACCTATGAACCTAGGGAAAGGAAGCGGTTGGACAACGTTTAGAAGTGTATCCTTTTCTCCACTATAGTGCGATCTTGGAGTTGGTATAATTAGTTAGGGGGGTGTGGTTTGGAGTGCTTCCATGTGGTTTCTTGCAATTGCTGGCCATCTGTTTCCTTTCCGTGTGTAAATTGTCAATTATATGAGGAGTCATTTAAATGAAGATTCAGTGATGTCTCAGTGTTTACGTCTTCGGGTAAGTGGGCTTTCGGTCTTTTCGAGTAGACCCATATATGTATATATATATATATATATATATATATATATATATATAATATGTGTGTGTGTGTGTGTGTGTGTGTGTGTGTGTGTGTGTGTGTGTGTGGTTTAGAGTTAGGTTAAGCGTTAGGAAGGGGATAGTTTTTGTGTGATTGAGTATGTCTTCATGTGTGAGTGGTGAGTATCTGAGCTGTCTTATGTAGTTGTAGTATTATGGAAAATGATTTTTGAAATAAGCTGCATATTAGGTTTAGGGTCAGGAGCAGGGTTAGGGATAGTATACATTACTAAGGTGGAGCAAGGGAGCAAAGACAACATAATGAGAGCTAACCCTAATCCTCCTACTAACTCTAACCCTAATGTGCAGCTTACATTAAGAAGGCGATTCCTATAATACTATCACTATTAAGACAAATTCTTGCTAAATGTGTGATAGGGTTATGATAGTACATGGAATAAAGACATTTGATTCCTTTTTCCATGTACTCCATATCACTGTGTAGTGCTGTCAGTATTATAAATGACTGACCTGTTTTTGTAAATATTTTTTCTGTCAAACATTTAACATGCCAATCATGCATACAATACATGTATGAAACAACAGACTGGACAGATGAGATTATTTTTGCAAGATTCTAAATCAGCCTGTATCAGCTTGTAAATTTTATTTATGTGTGATATGTCTGACAATACTTTTATAAGATTTAATAAAAAGATTAACAAACAGGAAGGACAAAGATATAAATTCACAAATTGTGATTTTTAATGGCCGAAACAGACATAGTTTCCGATCTCCATAAAGTTATTAGTTAAGAAAAAATCTAGAAGATCTAGAAGATCACGTCCATTTATGTCAAAGAACAATAGATGTAGATTTATAGGATCATAGGAAGTTACTAAGCTACTGGCCCTGAAGCTATTACAAGCTTAACCTAGAATTTAGCCCATGTTCCATCAAGTCAGCACCTGATGCCACTGTCCAGCAGGGACACAGGTGAAATCCCAGGGGTATATTTTCTGTACCCCATCCAGTTATCCAGATTGCGCTTAAAAAGTGTTAATGAAGTACTCTGCTTGACGTGGAGCAGTAGTCTATTCTACGGAAAGGAGAGTCTCTGGGACACAAATCTGTCCCACCAGCAAGTCTTCTTGATGTCACAGACCAGGCTGAGGTTTGACGTGCAGGTTGCTCAAGTGGAGCTTGACTTGTGGATATGCAGCAGTCCCATCAAGGCGGTGTATGAGGTTGCTTTGTATGCCAGAGAGAGGTCACCTTTGAGGAGTCTGCATGAGACTGAGTAGAGGGACAGAGCCTTTAGACTATCTGTGTAGGGTAGATGTTTGAGGCCCTGGATTTTCCTGGTGAGAAACCTCTGTGATCTCTCCAGCTGCTGCATGTGCTTTGTAAAGTACATGCCAAAAGGGCATTGTACTGAATAATGAGTCTTATAAGGGAAGAATACAGGGATTTTATGACCATCTTGTCCCTGTAAGGGAAGGATACAGGGATGTTATGACCACCTTGTACCTGGATGAGATACCCTTACTAATGAGGTGGGCCATGTAGAAAGCTTTCCGTACAATGGAGGTAATATGGTGGGTGCCCAAGTCCCTCATGACTGATTGTATGCTTAGGACCTTGTTATTAATGTGGTAATTTGTGTGGACAGTACTCTCCCTAAAGAGAATGATGATGCATTTCATGGCATTCAGTCTGAGGCCATGTTTCTGGCACCAGTCATTTGACTGGGTGAGACCCTCTTGGAGGATGTCCACATCGCTAGGGGAATTGATGACAGCACCCAGCATGCAGTCTTCTGCAAACTTGTTCAGCCATAGCCCACTGGTTTTATCCTGCACCTCAGAAAATTATATTCCAAACAAGAGAGGTCCCAAGACCAATCCCTGGGGTATACTACTCATTACAGGTGTACTGCTTGAGGTGGCTTCCTCTATTTTGACTAGGTGGGTTCTGTCAGTGAGCCAGTTTGCTACCCATCTGATAACATATGGATCGATGCCTAGTCGAGAGAGTTTATCTATTATACCCAGGTGGGGAATAGTATCAAAGGCTTTGGCCAGGTCAAGGTAGGCAGTGTGCACCTTCTTCCCCTCATCTATGGCTTTGTTGACTGTCTCAAAGAAGTTGACCAAATTTAACAGGCATGTCCTCCCCTTGATGAAACCAAACTGTGTGGGATTGAGTGCTTGGAGGTTGCCAATATCCTTGTTAATGAGGTCCATGATAATCCACTCCATGGCCTTGCAGATCAGGCTAGATAGGCTGATGAGTCTACAATTTCCTGGATCAGTGGACGCTCCACCTTTGTTCAAAAGGATACCAGTGGGTGCACTCTACTCAGCTGGGATGAAGCCGGTACTCTGGCTGCTTTGATTGAATAGAGTGCCTAATGGTGCTGCAAGATCCTGCCTGAGTTCATGCAGGATGAAGCTGGGGATGTTATCAGGTCCCATGGAGGCTGCATTTTTTGCCTTTGAGAGATCAGTGATGACTTGCGCCCTATTGATAAGGGGAGGGGGGCAGGTGCTGGTGATGTCCTGATTTATTGATGGGGAGACTGAACCTGTCTGACAGCAGGTTATCTATATCTATGGCGTTTGTGTATGTGGTGTCCTTGACCACCAGTTCTGAGCAGATCTGGGTGCTTCCTTTGAGATTGTGGGCATATGTTTATGTGATTCTTTACAATACATTAAATCAAGTTTTACAGATTACAGTTGCTGGCTTTTTCTTTTTGCATATGTGAAGAAGGCCTTATGATTGTCTTTAGTAGATGTGGCCAGTTTAGACTCCAAGTTTGCTCTGGAGGATTTCATTAGTGCTCTAATTTGCTTGTTAAGGCTAAGAAGAGATTGTTTCCCATCAGGTACCTGCTCCTTCTTGGTCCTGGATAGCATTTTTTTCCTTTTATTATAGAGTTTATTTATTGCATATATAACCACCAGACAGGTTTATTCTTCCTTGAAGAGGATGATTTCATCCTGTTGGGTATTCCTGATTCCATGCAGCTATATAAATGCTCATATAGTACTTTAGTGTAGATTTGAACATATGCACCAGTTCCTATGGAGGGGGGGGTGTGAAGCTGTTTGTACCTTCCCTCAGGAGGTTCATAGGTTCATAGATTCATAGGTGTGTACTAGGCTAATGGCCCTGGAGCCTTTACAAGCCTAGCCTAAAAAAATTGCCCAGGCACAATGCCACCCAATGTTAGTTCACAGTGCCCCTATCCAGTAGGCCAACTGGAGTGATTCCTGGAGTGAACTTTCTGTTACCCATCCACTTGTCAAGATTTCTCTTGAAGAGGGCCAGTGAGGTGCTCCGCTTGACATGAATGGGACGCTTATTCCAGAGTATGGGCAGTCTTTGGGAAATGAACCTGCCCCTCCAGCATGTTCTGTTAATTGTGGTAATGAGGTTGTGATCTCTGGAGTGTGTGGCTTGGGGGGATTGAGATTTCTTTAGGTGTAACATTTCAAGTGGGGCTGGGTCAGACATGGCTTTGTAACTCAAGCAGAGATCACCTTTAAGTAGACGATAAGAGACTGAGAACAGCTGAAGTTTCTTGAGTCTGTCCATGTAGGATATGTGTTTAATGCCTAGGATCCTTTTTGTGAGGTACTTTTGTAGCTTCTCCAGCTGTTGTAGGTGCCTGGTCAGGTACATGCCAAATGGGGCATTATATTTGATGATTGGTCTAATGAGGGATGAGTAGAGAGGGATGATGACCTCTTTCTTTCTGGATGAGAAACTTTGGTTATAAGAGGTGCCATGTAGAAAGACTATCTGACCACAGTGGCAATGTGATGGTCGAAGGTGAGGTGGCTGTCAACCTGGGTGCTCATATATCTTATGTGTAATCAGCTTTGGAGAAGTTTTTCTTTTCTTTATTTATGTATTTATTTGTATCTATTATCTGTAGTGGAGCATTGATCCACATGGACATTTATTTTTAGTTTCAGCCCTAGAGAACTGTCTCTGGTTAACTGAATTGCTCAGTCACACAGCAGGGAATACAGCCTGCTACATGCACTAGCATTGCTATTATACAGAAAGTTTTTATGGAAAAGGATCTTCTTAACTTCCTTGGATGCCACTAGTAGGACAGTATTACCTTAGTGATTTTCTGCATAAGAACATATCTGCAGGCCATCAAGTCATGTCAATGACAGTTTAAAGCTCATTTGCAAACAAAACACAGCCACCAAAGGAATTCACCATCTATATGATCATGTTCTTCAGTACTTGCTGCAACTGGGATCCAAAGTTATATGGAGCCTGCATTATGTCCTGCTACATCTCCTCAGCAGGCGCCTGCTCAGAGTTTACAGACACAGTAGTGGACTCATTGGCAGACATAGGGGGTGATGCACACAAACTCTGTACATCAGTTTCCATTAATAATGATAATGTTTTTTATTGAAACACCAGAATGGCATCACTAGATTGAGTGAATTTTAGCTTTGGTCAGCTCAAATTTCTCAGCTGATCAACATGGTACCTCCAAATGGTGCAGGGGCCTACCTCAACTATGTAGGACATTGGTCTAAACAGTTAATTAATTGCAATTGGAAACCCCCTAAAACTGTTTTGTGTAACTCCATGTAAGGAGTATCTGTCCACTGATGGACCTATTGTAAATGTTTTATTGTTCTTCAGTCTTACCTGTTACTCTTGGACAGTCTGTTAAAGGTTTGGCAACAAGTCCAACTATGAATGAAGAGGGTACCATATGAAAAAAATGTCTGGGATCTGATTAGATGTAACACGATCAGCATTTCTGCATCCAAGCAAGAAATAGGACATCTTTTCTGAAACATAAGCTTGTCATTTAAAATAGCTGTAACTACTTGTCTAAGGCTTTGCCCAAGATTCTCATCAAACTATTAGTTGCTGAATGACTGGCGACAGGTCTAATATGTGAAAGGCAATTTTTATAAAGGAACATCTGGAAATCAACCACCATAAAATTAAGGTCATTATTACTTACTAGTTGCCATGACACCCTGGCAAAAAAAGAATTTTAAATATTCATATTGTTACCAGAAGTAGTTAAGCTTATGGTAAAGACCTCTGGCCATTTAGACCATGTGACAACTTCTATAAAAAAATATTGTTTTCATAAATGGCAAGGTAAAATCAAAATAACTCCACTGCCAGATTGATGTCATCCACTGACATTCTGTCTCACTCTAGTCTATCTAAGAGCCAATGGATTTCATTGCCAACTGTTTTATCTTTTGATCAGTCCTTGGCCACGCACATAACTTTTGGCTATTGTTTTCAAGTTCACAAATCTAAGATGATCTTGATAAAGTTATTCTAATACTTTGGCTTGTAATGCAGTGGATATGGTGTCTTTAACCCCTAAATCTCACATCCAGATTTCAAGGTAACTTCATCCCACATTAGAAAACAGGCAGCAAATGGAGATGTGTAAACATACACATATTCATCCATATAAAGAGGAAAGGTGTCAGCATTGCTTTAATATTTCTCAATAATAATCACATTTCTCCTTACAACAAACCAATACCAAAATTAATTTCAACAGAGATTCATATTACTTTCCTGGAATTAAAAGAAATTATAAAACATATGTACTACTGTTCCTTACATCCTTCCTGGTGACAATACAGCTATACTGGAAAATACCTTACAATGGACATCCATAACAAGTCCACAAGAAAAAAAAATACTACTAGGTGATGTGAATGTTGGTTGGACATACACTCTAACTCCCCTACATCTAGAGTAAATGTATTGGGTGTTACACAACTAAATGATAGCCTCACAAATTATAGCAACACATCAAATTCCCTATTAAAAAGGATCCTAGTATCAGACCCTAGCAAATACACAATCTCAGGTACAATGTCTGATTGTCTCAGTGATCATATCCCTACAACCAGATGCCTCATACATTCACTTTAACAGCATGCTTATTAAAGAACATGCAACCTTTGCATGTTTAACCCAGAAATGTTCATTACTAACCTATCACCTATTAACTGGAATTTCTTAAAAATCCTCCAATTAGATGGTGCTATAAATGAATTCTTTAGAACTTTCCTGAATATCTTAAATAGCCTTTCACTTCCTATAAGGAAGACACTAAAAACAAATAATTTGATTGGCTATCCAAAAAGAATAGAATGCCAATGCAGGCTACAGAAAAAGCATGGAATGAATTGCAAACCAATGCTCAGGTTTACTTCATTTGACATGAGTGGTTCTCCAACACCCTATACCTCGCTCAATCCCCTCATCTAATCATGCAAGACCCACACATAGACTTATCCTATCACATATCACACCTATCACTCAACCAATCATTCGCCATTTGCTTTCACTACCAAACCTATCACATGAACTGGATGGCAAAAACATGGATGGCAAGAATCTTAAATAGAAGATTAATAAATGAAGATGGAAAGTTAGTTTTTACATAATGTAATATGCACATTAATTGTAATATGAGTTGTTTATATAAATGTAGTTTTTACATAATGTAATATGCACATTAATTGTAATATGAGTTGTTTATATAAATGTAGTTTTTACATAATGTAATATGCACATTAATTGAAATATGAGTTGTTTATATAAATGTAGTTTTTACATAATGTAATATGCACATTAATTGTAATATGAGTTGTTTATATAAATGTAGTTTTTACATAATGTAATATGCACATTAATTGTAATATGAGTTATTTATATAAATGTAGTTTTTACATAATGTAATATGCACATTAATTGTAATATGAGTTTATATAAATGTAGTTTTTACATAATGTAATATGCACATTAATTGTAATATGAGTTGCTTATATAAATGTAGTTTTTACATAATGTAATATGCACATTAATTGTAATATGAGTTGCTTATATAAATGTAGTTTTTACATAATGTAATATGCACATTAATTGTAATATGAGTTATTTATATAAATGTAGTTTTTACATAATGTAATATGCACATTAATTGTAATATGAGTTGTTTATATAAATGTAGTTTTTACATAATGTAATATGCACATTAATTGTAATATGAGTTGTTTATATAAATGTAGTTTTTACATAATGTAATATGCACATTAATTGTAATATGAGTTGTTTATATAAATGTAGATTTTACATAATGTAATATGCACATTAATTGTAATATGAGTTGTTTATATAAATGTAGATTTTACATAATGTAATATGCACATTAATTGTAATATGAGTTGTTTATATAAATGTAGATTTTACATAATGTAATATGCACATTAATTGTAATATGAGTTGTTTATATAAATGTAGATTTTACATAATGTAATATGCACATTAATTGTAATATGAGTTGTTTATATAAATGTAGTTTTTACATAATGTAATATACACATTAATTGTAATATGAGTTGTTTATATAAATGTAGTTTTTACATAATGTAATATGCACATTAATTGTAATATGAGTTGTTTATATAAATGTAGTTTTTACATAATGTAATATGCACATTAATTGTAATATGAGTTGTTTATATAAAGTTAGTTTTACATAATGTAATATACACATTAATTGTAATATGAGTTGTTTATATAAATGTAGTTTTTACATAATGTAATATGCACATTAATTGTAATATGAGTTGTTTATATAAAGTTAGTTTTACATAATGTAATATGCACATTAATTGTAATATGAGTTGTTTATATAAATGTAGTTTTTACATAACGTAATATGCACATTAATTGTAATATGAGTTGTTTATATAAATGTAGTTTTTACATAATGTAATATGCACATTAATTGTAATATGAGTTGTTTATATAAAGTTAGTTTTACATAATGTAATATGCACATTAATTGTAATATGAGTTGTTTATATAAAGTTAGTTTTACATAATGTAATATGCACATTAATTGTAATATGAGTTGTTTATATAAATGTAGTTTTTACATAATGTAATATGCACATTAATTGTAATATGAGTTGTTTATATAAAGTTAGTTTTACATAATGTAATATGCACATTAATTGTAATATGAGTTGTTTATATAAATTTAGTTTGTACATAACGTAATATGCACATTAATTGTAATATGAGTTGTTTATATAAATGTCGTTTTTACATAATGTAATATGCACATTAATTGTAATATGAGTTGTTTATATAAAGTTAGTTTTACATAATGTAATATGCACATTAATTGTAATATGAGTTGTTTATATAAATGTAGTTTTTACATCATGTAATATGCACATTAATTGTAATATGAGTTGTTTATATAAATGTAGTTTTTACATCATGTAATATGCACATTAATTGTAATATGAGTTGTTTATATAAATGTAGTTTTTACATAATGTAATATGCACATTCATTGTAATATGAGTTGTTTATATAAATGTAGTTTTTACATAATGTAATATGCACATTAATTGTAATATGAGTTGTTTATATAAGTGTAGTTTTTACATAATGTAATATGCACATTAATTGTAATATGAGTTGTTTATATAAATGTAGTTTTTATATAATGTAATATGCACATTAATTGTAATATGAGTTGCTTATATAAATGTAGTTTTACATAATGTAATATGCACATTAATTGTAATATGAGTTGTTTATATAAATGTAGTTTTACATAATGTAATATGCACATTAATTGTAATATGAGTTGTTTATATAAATGTAGTTTTACATAATGTAATATGCACATTAATTGTAATATGAGTTGTTTATATAAATGTAGTTTTACATAATGTAATATGCACATTAATTGTAATATGAGTTGTTTATATAAATGTAGTTTTTACATAACATAATATGCACATTAATTGTAATATGAGTTGTTTTTATAAATGTAGTTTTACAAAATGTAATATGCACATTAATTGTAATATGAGTTGTTTATATAAATGTAGTTTTTCATAATGTAATATGCACATTAATTGTAACATGAGTTGTTTATATAAATGTAGTTTTACATAACGTAATATGCACATTAATTGTAATATGAGTTGTTTATATAAATATAGTTTTACATAATGTAATATGCACATTAATTGTAATATGAGTTGTTTATATAAATGTAGTTTTTACATAACGTAATATGCACATTGATTGTAATATGAGTTGTTTATATAAATGTAGTTTTACATAATGTAATATGCACATTAATTGTAATATGAGTTGTTTATATAAATGTAGTTTTTACATAATGAAATATGCACAGTAATTGTAATATGAGTTGTTTATATAAATATAGTTTTTACATAATGTAATATGCACATTAATTGTAATATGAGTTGTTTATATAAATGTAGTTTTTATATAATGTAATATGCACATTAATTGTAATATGAGTTGTTTATATAAATGTAGTTTTACATAACGTAATATGCACATTAATTGTAATATGAGTTGTTTATATAAATATAGTTTTTACATAATGTAATATGCACATTAATTGTAATATGAGTTGTTTATATAAATGTAGTTTTACATAATGTAATATGCACATTAATTGTAATATGAGTTGTTTATATAAATGTAGTTTTTACATAATGTAATATGCACATTAATTGTAATATGAGTTGTTTATATAAATGAGAGTGAAAGTATCACAAAGATAGTAAAGACGGTCAGACAGTGGTCATCCACCTGCACTCTATTTTTGTGTGAATAAACAAATTCAAAGGTAGAATGCACAGTCTCTCTTATTTATTCACGGAAGTAGTCTTAAGAAAGTTGATTTTTGGATATTATGGTCACTACTAATTGTTATTTTTAATTTTTGTCATTTCATCAAATCTGCATGTGACAGAGTCTACCTGGAATACCTGTTCTTAGAATGTTGCTAAGTCCTAGAATTCCTTATGTCTATCCCTCAGGTCAATTCCTTCCCTACTATAATTCAAAACCATTCTGAAAAACTACCTAGCCAAAAACTTGCTCTGTTCTTGGTTAATACCAGTATAAACTATATTCTTAAATGTGAACAAATACCTATTCATACCGTACATCTTTTTATCCTCCCTTTTTCAGTCACTACCTTTTTTTATCTGTTGCCTCCATCCCTCATGGACAGGGGCAACAGGTGCTGATTATGGTAATATGGGTAAAATTTGGCTAGGCTTGTAAGGGCCCTTTCACCATTAGCCTAGTAACTTCCTATGATCCTATGATCAATTTATTTCCCCTGGATTTTCCTCTAAATATACCATAAGCCTACTTTCTTTCATTTCATATTAAAATTCTTGTTATACTAACTTACCTTTAATTTCTCTATAAATTGGCTAAAATATCTCTAACTATTAAATTGTTGCCATATAACTTGTATCTATTCTTAATCAATGTTTTCATATGATGTCTAACATGGGTATAATTATTTAAACTGTAATTGTTTTTTGTATTATTTTTAAAGACTGTAAAATTATTGTTCTTAAAATGTTTTGTAATACTTTGGAGATTTTCTTCCCAGGCCTATGCTGAAAATGAGCTCCTACCCAGTAGGACTTTCCCAGTAATCAAATGTTAATAAAAAAATAAATGTGTGTTTGGTTGCTCAGCCATCCTGTATCACAATATTTTGTACGTCAACTGCTTTCCCCATGTCTGTTGTAACTGTCAGGCTTTTAATTTTCTGTAATAGAACATACCAGTGCTTGTTCTTCTTTGTATTAATCACTTTATGTATCCAATGCTGAATTAAAGCATCAGCATTTGCAGGATATGCAGTAAATGTATACACCTTATTATTTTTACTGTTATTGTTATTATTAATAATAATAATAATAATAATCATAATAATAATGTCCACTTGAAAAAAATGCCCATTTTTGCATTTGAGGAGCTACTATTGCATGAATTTCATTTTGTGGGCTGTGCATTGAGACCAGCATTTGGTGGTCTTTAACAAGTGCAAATTCACTGCCAAATAGGTACTGGTAAATCTCTTGACACCCTAAACCAAGACCCATTGCCTCTTTGTATATTTTGGCATAATTTTCCTCAGTTGATTAAGAAGCCTGAAATAAGTATTATACTCTTCTCTCTGCCATCTTCCATATTATGCACCATCAGTGTCCCAGTACCATGTGCACAGGCAATGGAGGAGAGTTTCTCCAGAATGGAAACATTTGCAGTGCATCAACACAGTATCAGATGTGACCAACTCTGAGGCTGCATGAAATGAATTGGGAGAGCTTCTCTAGATGGGAAAGATTTATAGTGGATCAACACAGTATCAGATGTGACCAACTCTGAGGCCTTATGAAATGAATTGTTCATAGTCTTTAGTCCACAAAATATTCTACCAGCTTGTGGTAGTTCATTTAAAGGAAATAGCACCATGGCCAGATTTGGCAAAAAACCTGCTATCACAGTTCACAAATATTTGAGCTTTGAGATTTCTTATGCTCACTGAATATTTAGTACAGTCTGCATTTTATTGGAGCAAATATGCAGTTCTTGTCCATGTATAATGTGCCCATGATATGTCTCACGGGGCTTTAAGAACTCACATTACTCTCACCTACTTCTTAAATGATACTTCTCCAATCTTTTCATGACACTCAGCATATCAATCTGAGGTAGACAATGACAACAGATTACAGAGCAGGCATGCATATTACTAAAGTCAGTGTTTATGTCATCCCTTACCATGCAGACTTGAATTTTTTATCAGCTTCTTCTGATTTTCCCAACATATCTGCCATATCATGTACTGACTATCATATCCACATATTTTTTTTACTTACAACTCTAATCTGGGACTACAAACATTTTTGAGTGGGCAGCAGTTATGAAAAAAAAAACATGGCCTCTCCAGCTCACACACACTCTCTCACACACACACACACACACACACACACACACACACACACACACACACACACACACATGGGCACACACTTGTAGTGTTAGTTACCTTCCACTGCATGCCTCAACTTTGGGGCTCTATTTTTATATGGGGCTGGACTTTTATTGTATTATATTGTATTATTATATTAGCTAAGGCCAGAAAAACAAAAGCTCTGCATTCAGCAACTGCTTCAGTAACACTTTATTGGTTGTATTTTCCATACCCAGATTTATGAATTCTGACAACACATACCTAGTTTAATTGTACCTAAACACATAAAAAAGACAGTTAGCTACTGTTCTGATCATGCATTTCAGTCCATCTTTGTTTTGTCCTGGCCTGTTTTTTTGTTTCCATTTGTCACTTCATTTTCCATTGAGCACTGAGCTGAAATTGTATTTATTGTGTCTTCTCTTGGCATCTCTTTAATCTCCTTCCTCTTGGACCATTTTCCCTGATTACTCCTTTCTGCACTTTTTTTCCTTTCTCACATTATTGCCAATGTTTTGTCTTCCTCTATCAAACCTTCTTCTAAGAACCTAACAGGATCTCTATCTATTTTACCACCATCCCTTCATCCCCACTATATTTCCCTCCTAATGTTTCCTCATTATTACCCTAGCTCACTTTTACCTAGTAGAAGCAGCCATCTTTTTGCCCTTTGAACTTTATAGCTTACTCCGTTCCCTTCTGTGGATTTGTACCCGTTCAGCTGATTCTGATTCTTATTACTTCTACAGCCTTTTATGATATATTACCCCCCCCCATCTCACTGTTCATTCAGACCCTCTTACTGTACCATAGTTTAATGAAATAAACTACCACATTCCTGTATAGAAATTGCCTTGTACCTTCTCCACTAAATTGACTCCATTTTTCACCCTATAATATTATATAAGATTCTTTGTTCAGTATTCTTGGACTTCTCTTAAGAATGATATTTTCCCAAATGATTTAAATTGTCCTAATTCACTACTTCATTTATCTTCCCAAGCCACTACTTTACTTTTGCCATTGCTGGTCTTTCCATACATCTCTGTAATTTAGCCCTTCACTCCTTATTCTTTTCTCCTGCATAATGTCATCCTTTTGACTCTTTTTTTTTCATGTTCTTTGCTTCTCTTTTCAGAATGTGCACCTTGAGACGTACTTATTTTCTTTTATTTATTAAAACTTTGTTGACTGGGTTAGTCCCACTAGACCAATGGCCTCTTTTCAGGGGGAGACAATAGGTGGTACTCATGTGGCTAAGAGAACATTTGCCAGGGCATCAGGGAGTTTATGGTACTCTCTTTGATAATTACAATGGGATCTTTAACATCCACCTAAGCTACACCACCTCACAAAGACTTCTCTCTCCTTATGTACTGGGCTCATACAAAGTTTTACATAATCTCCTTCTGTTCCATTTTGTTGGTCCATATCTCAGCTTTGATTCAATCTATGGATACCCAAAGCTTTTGCAGTCCTACAGTGGCCTTCATCTCTTTCTGACTCCTTACACAGTATTTCAGGCCACATGTATCACTATTTCATTTCTGACAACTTCTACATCAAAGCCTTTCTTTTTGTTGCAACTTTTGGCCTAGATATACTTCCTTTAGGTTTATTTACATTTGCTTCATGGTTTACTAGTCCAGCTTGCCCTGCCATTCTCTCAGATTCACCTGCTACTCTTTTCCCTGTGCAGTTCTCCACAGAGTGTCTCATACTTCGTGTTCTTAAGTTTCCTGTAACATCTAACTGGCTCCTCTCATGTTCCCATAACAGACATGCCTTCACCTTCTACTGGTTGCTTTTATAATGAGGAAAGCTACTTGATATGAAGAGTTCTGCTCTGCCACATTCCTACTGCTTTAATATCCACTTTGTTCCTCCTCATCCAGCTAAAGATTCTGATTTCTGCTCTGCCGTTGAACCTACAGAATACTCTGCTAAACCTAGGTGAATGCATTGCATGTTTGGTCTGTCCAAACTAAGGCTGCTCCTAGAGCACAGGCCAAGAATGGTCACAGTCACAGTTCTTTCTGCATTTGCTTGAAGGTGAGTATTCAGTGGAACAGATATCGTTCACTTCAACAGACTGCCTCAATAAAACCAATTGAAACTATTCAGTTAAGACTAACAGACCAAGCATCAAATTACCAGAATTTTTTTATGTAGAAGACCCAGCCCTATCCACCGGACTATCTAATAAAGCTAACTCCAAGTTCATGAAGCCTCCTGATAAGTTACCAAATGCTAGTGGGTTGGTCTTTTGATATATCAGACTCAGATGAGTGGAATTCATGGAAATGGTCTTTGACAGACCAAATGAATATCCAATGGAACAACAACATCAGTAAATAATAAGGCACAAATTTCACAGCTGTCAATCATATAGCACTGAATGCTATTTTCTCGTAAGACGATACATTCATCATGCAGAAATAAAAGCAGCACGAAAATCATGAACTCTCGTTATTTGTTGAATATAATTCCTCATTCGGTAGATATTTAAGTAATAAGAGATAGCTATGTTCAAAACAGCCCTTAAGTTTATTGCTCATCTGTTCTTCGAGTCTCTATACAGAGACAGACAATTCAGTTGTAAATGCAAAATGTCCTCTTAAGTTGTATAACCCCAAATGATGTTCTATTAAGTATGACTACAATGTCCCAGGATGTATGTGGCTTTCCTTCTCTTCACTCAGATCCACTAAAATGTTTCCCCTCACATCTTGACAAAACAGTTCATCACTGTGCAGAGATTCCATGAAAGCTGTCATACTCTGTTTTGCTCCTTTGAAACACCAGCCTTGTTTCTACTCCATTAACCATTTTGGAGATATCTGTGAACTGGATTTATCAGAGTACATGATCAGTTGTTTAAATCCTCTGCCTTTTTGAGTTATTTGCCCAATTTGTGCTTCAAAGTCCCACATTTTTCTAATATATTAGAGGACATTTCTGTCTCTCTACCTCTCTCTTTCTCTCTGTGCCAGCCTTCTCCTGGCATCCATTCATCTGTCATGCTCAGTAAATCCATAATTTCTTGGATTTCTGAATGGCTGCAATGCAACTATGCTCTTTAATGTTACAACTGCAGCCCATCTTCTGTAACACTTTAATTAACCTACCTTTTGTTCAGGAGTAGAGGGAAGGTCTGCAACACTAGAATCTATGGATCAAAGTTGCTAATATAATGAGTTCCAGGCTATGCTTCCTTAAGCTGCAAAACCTGTATTAGAATCTTCAGTGTGGGTTAAGTCCTACCCCACTCATATGCTTATAAACAAAACAAATCAACTTACTTTACTGTTATTCTCTTATTTACGAGCCTATCAAAATGTCTCATCGTCTTTCAGTGTAAACGTACTTCACTCTGGTCCCACTAAAACATGTTTTTACCAGTCTCCTACTATATTCTTGTGTTTACTTACAAAGGCTGAGAAATAATGCATTCTAGCAGTGTAAGATTCTATAAAGAGCATTTCAACCATCTTTCTGTCTCTCTTTCTCTTTGTCACACTTCTAACTTCTTACATTTACCTACATAAATGTTTGCATCATTCTTAACTCGGTTGAAATCATTGTATCACTTTGATTATACTCATGGGCATCCATTCTATAGTGTCTGTTTGCAGCTGTATATTTTAGACTACATGTAATTTATAATCCTATATTTGTAAACAGGCTCACTCCATGCAGAGAAAATTACACCTTCTAAAGCCCACATCCTTGGAACAACAACAGAAATGATAATTCCCATGTCACTAACTTGGCAAAATTTGGTTGCAGAATCAGTTTATTAATTTTATTCTACTTATTGAACGCAAATAGCATATGATTTTGCACATTCAGAAATATAGTTGCTTTGAGGTGCGAAAAGTCAAATTTAAAATTTTGAGCTTGTAGCTAATGGTTACTTTTGAGAAGTAAAAAAAATCAGTTTCTTGTGACATGGATTTCTTGGGTAAGGAAATGGGTTTTGCAAATTTCAGCAAAGTATAAATTCTCAAAGTTCTGTGCAACATTTGCAAACAAACTATTTTACATCTTTTGCACTTGACTTCCTTTGTCCATTTACTACTCATTTTATACCCTATATGGACTTCTGACACAGCACAGTCTTTGCTGCATTGATTTTATCTGTAATATTTATGACTATTTCAGTATCTTACTTACATGTACTTTAAACATCTCCACCATGTTTTTTTTTCTACTGCAGAATTTATTAGAATATGTAAATGAAAAATCAAAGTAACTTTAAAGCATATTTTTATACCTTAGCATGTGGCTCAAATCAAAAACCACCAGCCTTTTAAAGCGAGGCTCAACGGATATCAAAATAAACAACCAAACACTCCCTCTAGGAACTGCTGACTCCAGTGGTTCCTTGAAGCAGTGCCAGTGCTTGGTTATTTACCTTAGCATATGAACCAAAAATTCATATATTACATTTTCTGATGTTCCTGTGTGTTTAACATGCAACAATAAAAATGCTCTGTTGTTGAATGGGTACTACTTGAAACTAATCTCTCTCAGCATTGCATACTGAACCTAGAATCTCAACCCAGATACAATTACTTAAGATACATCCTTGTGAACTTCAGCCTACCAGACTTGCTGTATGGAGACCTAAACCAGCCTGAACCATTGTGTGTTTAAGAATTACGTATTTTTTATTGTTTTTAAGATAGATAAGGCAAAAGACAGAAGGAGAATAGCCATTGAATAGAATACAGGTTCAGTCCTGACCTTGGGTCACTGTATTAGTAGAGTTTTGCATGTTATCATTATGGGTTTTTCTGCATGAATGCAAAGCCTCCTTTCTCAGCTCATATTTCATCAAAAACATATGCAGTAAATGGTGATCCAAAAAACCTAAACACACACAAAACAACTGTTTTGCACAGGGCAACTCCCCCTCCAAATTATGTATACCAACTCCATGGTCGCACTACAGTGAAGAAAAGGGGAAAACCCTGAAAAGTGCACCACTAGCTCACACAATACAGTACACTGCAGTGAACTTCACCTTAACATTAAATTGTCACGCTAAAGCCTCTCAGGTAATGCAGAGATGCACATGTGTAACCATACCCTTACCATGTCTACATGTATATATTCTTGGTATTTTGGCTTTGTCCAATCTCAGAAAAAAGCATACTAGTTGATTGGCTACAACACTGGTTGATTGGCAACAGCAGTTTTTCTACGTATATGTTACATTTATCCTTGTGTGTGTGGCCAAAAGGTGTGTGTGTGTGTGTGTGTGTGTGTGTGTGTGTGTGTGTGTGTGTGTGTGTGTGTGTGTGTGTGTGTGTGTGTGTGTGTGTGTGTGTGTGTGTGTGTGTGTGTGTGTGTGTGTGTGTGTGTGTGTGTGTGTGTGTGTGTGTGTGTGTGTGTGTGTGTGTGTGTGTGTGTGTGTGTGTGTGTGTGTGTGTGTGTGTGTGTGTGTGTGTGTGTGTGTGTGTGTGTGTGTGTGTGTGTGTGTGTGTGTGTGTGTGTGTGTGTGTGTGTGTGTGTGTGTGTGTGTGTGTGTGTGTGTGTGTGTGTGTGTGTGTGTGTGTGTGTGTGTGTGTGTGTGTGTGTGTGTGTGTGTGTGTGTGTGTGTGTGTGTGTGTGTGTGTGTGTGTGTGTGTGTGTGTGTGTGTGTGTGTGTGTGTGTGTGTGTGTGTTTGCGTGTGTGCATATGTATGCCTGCCTGCTTGGTTGTAGGGGAAGAGGGGCCTGTTTGTCAAATTCTATAAAATGTATAATATTCTTTTTCATGGAGAAGGCCTCAGTGCCTGTTGGTATTTAACAGAGGATTAAGGAACATAAGTACTAAAATCAGTCAGAAAACAAATGGTACTGTGGAGCTAACCCCACACTAATGTATTACGATGGACTAATTAGATGTTATATGGGCATAATTATGGTTTACTAGTTAAAATAATGATATCATATTACTGCCTAAGCCTTTTCAGTTATCTGTTATTCTGCACTTTTTTTCTTAAATGTTCAATTTTAGAAATTCTTTTTGGCTAGATACAGCCTGTTAGTTCAGACAAACTCAGCTATTGTTTCCCTTGTCAAGATATCACAAGGAGTTTTACAGCTTAATGATATACAGTAATTTGCTTAGGGAAGTACATTTCCATGGGCAAAATGCTTTGTAATGCTGATTAAATATTTTGCATTTTCCTGCAATTCCTTTTCCCCCAATGCCTCCTCTGTTATATCAGCAGCACCTGATTCCCCAACTGTGGGCCCATTGTTAACATTCGACCTTCAGGTACACTGCTCAGCATTTTCCAGGGGCATTCATCATAATGAACAATCTGTTCTACTTGTTTGCCATCGACAGGCAATCTATCCTGCACATCTTTTTTTACTCACCTCACAAATGATGTCTGTTTCTTTCTTTGGCACTGAACCATATTATTAAAGGTGCAAAGAACATGGAACGAACAGACAATATTTCCCAAAATGCACCTGTAGAATTTTTAGAGGTGGACGATGAGGAATAGAATGCTGCAAATCAGGGTTAAAACCATTTATACAGCTTGTCAGTGCTTGCATTGATCAAAAAGTAATTAGTACATTTGCAACAAATGTAAATATCAGGTTATTAGGTAAGTTTACAAAATACAAGCTTTGTTATTAAGTATAGTGTGTTTGGCATATTTGTAAGAATAAAACTGCTAGATGTCAACATCACAAATCATACATTCTCCAGTAATTGTGATAATAAAAGTCACAAGGGATCCAGTGCCTATTCCAGAAGCAATGGGTACAAGGAAGAGACCAAATTCTGAATGGGATGTCAATCCATTGCAGGAGACGTGAGCGCACACTCGCAGTCACACACACACAAACACACACACACACACACACACACACACACACACACACACACACACACACACATAAACACCTACACTTAAACATAACCGTGGGCAAAAAATTAGGAGCATCTTCAGTTAGTGGCATGTCTTTGGTTGCACGAAAGGATTGGAGACCCATTAAAATCTCAAGACTTCATTTCAGTTTGCATATTTAGATTATGTTCTGCTCAAGGTGCTGCTACTGATTCCTTCATCAGAATAGGCTGTTTAGAAAATGAATGAACGCATGCATGGATAGTCATTGAAAATATTCTGATAAAAATTATCCCTCCTAACCTAATCTTGCAGTACTGTTCTCTATTATTTTGCTACCTCTTTTGTATTTAATATGCTGCAGAGGAAGGTATTTACATTTTAGCTTGTTTACTTCTTTTTGATTTCTGAGATTTTGTTTCACACTGTTTATCAAATTAACCTCTGTGTATTAAGGCAGTTTATGGCATTATATGCTGTGTTGTTACTGATTTTGAATGCAATAGCAGAAGCTATGCAGTTTCACTAAACTTTAAATTATCCCTGATCATTCTATTATGAGATTATAGTCCTCAGATGTATTTATAAGGGTTGACAGACAGCTTATCTATAGTTAGTAAGTCAGCATGTAAGCGGGCTACTTGCAGATAGGCAGGGTTCTTGTCAAAGGATGAATCATTCCAGTTCTTCTTTTGAAGGCACATTTTTCATTGCCTTGCAAATCTAAATAGCATTCTATAAGGTCATAATATGCCACTGAAGAAGGGGCAATATGAAGAGAATATACCCCTTATGACAGACCTGGCCTTCCCACATCTCCATACCCAGTTATTAACATTGACCCATCTGACTTACAGCAAAGTATCCCTACTTCCTATTTTATTGTCACAGAAATTATACATACACAAACACACACATGTATACACACACACACACACACACACACACACAGACACACACACACACACACACACACAGACACACACACACAATTGAGACTGAGGTAGTCTTCCTCCCACCTTCTCAGCCAGCTTCCATCTGAAGAGACATGAATGGATGTTTCTATTTCTCAATGCATTCCTTTTTCTAGCTGTTGGCCAGCTACTGACTCTCACTTGCCCCAGACTCAAGCACATGGATAAAATTGAGCAATAGCCATCAGACATGCCACCTATGTGTTGATCACACAAGTATGTCATGTTCCATATCTTGTTGCGTAAACAATGAAGAGTACACCTGTGATTTGTGACCATGTCATACATGCAACACTGCATAACATATACAAGTTTTTATTCTGATTCAGTGGAAGAGTGTTTTTAGACTACAAAGCCAGAAGTGCTCTGTACTGGTGACAATCTCTACATTAGATTCCATTGTTTATGGACTATTTAGTTGGATAGGTTCCAAACCTATACTGGGAAAAAATGGCATTCATTAGCTTTATCTGACCCATGGAGATCATATATTGCTAGACTAAGCCACAAAGATCGAAGGTGAAGTGTTAGAGACTGCAATTCCACATAACATGTGGCATGAGTACTGTCACACACATACAGCTTACACACAATACAAAACCATCAGAACTGTTTAGCACCTGGGCTTTATATGGCATTTATGCTGTTTATCAGTCCTATTCTATTCTAACAATATTTCAAAGACATTAACATACATAAAAGATCCATAATTCATTCATTAGTTGAAAGTCGTTCCTTGTGGAAAGGAACAGTTTGGTACAGCGTTTTGAGCTTTTTTAGGAGAAGAAAATGCAATAGGAGGTTTATGAAGATATATGACAATAAGAAGAGATTCCGGAACTCAACTGATGTGAGAGTGGTGGTTATATGTTAAAAGAAGCACTGAAGCAATGAGTGAGGAAGGTGGGGGAGTATTTCAAGAAATGGAACACAGCAGACATGACAATAAGGTGGGGAAAACAGAAGAGGATATACATCTATAAATTACTTACCTGGGAGATGCATTGGTACACAGACATAGATAATTAGAAGACCAGAGCACTAGTGACTGAATTGCAAGTGGAAAAATGTGGAAAATGGAGAACTAGTGCTGAACACAAGAGACTAAAGAGGAGATGCTAGGAGGATTTGGAAAGATGAAAGGTGGATTTAGCTTTACGAGCAATGCGCTGAGGAGATGTCAGTAAGGACAGATTTTGGAACCATATTTTTAGTGCATGCAGCAGTATACAAATGTGCCATGTTGTAAGTTTTAATTACTGTTGCTGAGTGGGATTCCTAGTAGATACCTGTACTATGCCCAGATGCTAAGCATTAATTTAGTCACTGACAGCTATGCATCCTTATTCCTGTTCGATCTAGGTCACATAACACTAGCAACACTATGTCACACAAAATGAGATAGCTCACTCCTCCAAACCTACTTACTGACCAGGTCCCTCCAATCTGAAGACAAACAACTAGTAACCCTACATAGGTCAAAGAAAAAAGCTGGACAGTGTCCATATTCCTACACAGTAACTAAGCTCTGTAATGGCATACCAGCAGATATCAGAGCAATATTAAACCACAAAAATTTCAAACTGACACTAAAAGAACACCTCCAAGATACAAGCATCTGCTTCTGCTCCAAACAGACCTAGAAACTCTGTTCCAATCCACCTATCTCCCCCACCCCACCTTCCACTCTCTAAACTCTTCTATACTTTCCTCCTTCCTCTACTACACTCTTCTCTTCTCCTGTCCTCTTTTAAGCTCCCCCTTCTTCTTTTCCCTAATTAACTCCTAATCCTACTAATATTCATCTAAGCCAACCTTTGCATTCTTTTATTTTCACTTTTACAAAGGTCTGCCTGTAGATTACCTAAATACCACTGTAAACATCCACCTCAACTAGACTAAGTCTCTCTACAATGCATATCATTAGCCTCAACATTTCAAATTAAACATACTAACTGAACAAGCCTACTTGTATCTTATGGCTGTCCAATGACTGCAGACATTGAAACTTAACTGAGTTTATGCCATACAGGCTATCTTGCAACACTGCAAACTATGTACCTGCTTGTAAATGAAATGACCATTTTACCTACGTTTGTCATAAGTTTTTACTTTATATATGTTAAATGTTTCTAGTTTGTGGAGCTTTTCTTCCCGGGCCTCTGCTGAAAATGGGTTCCTGACCCAGTCGGACTTTGCAGGTCAACTAATGTCAAATAAATAAATAAATAAAATGAGTTACACAATGGGCATGCATGCAAACATTTAACTCATGAAAGCAATTAAACAATTAAAGCAAGAGGAAAAACATCTATGTAGACAAGGCAATAAGTTAAAATTTTGATAGCTAATTTCTGCTGATCAAAGGTCTGATTCAACAATAAATTAGTTATTTTGCAAATGCATGCAGCTGGTATGCTATGTGAAAATTACAATTTGGACTGTTTTACATGATGGTATGTTACATTCAGAAAACCAAGAAAGCAGATAATGCCAATGAACTTATGGAAATTGAAAAACTGCCCACTAGAGGCCTTAATCTTCTTGAACTGATTCCTACCAATATAGTTCCACCAGTATCCTTAACAAGTATCTTCTTATTCCTGGTTAAAACTGGCCAAAAACAAGCTATCTTCTGTGTCAGACCAGGTGGTACCACCCTACTGCCAAATGAGATCACTCTGTGACAAATCTTCTACAGCTTGCAAATGACCTATGAAAAGTTTGAAACAATCCAATGCAAATAGACCAAATGATTGTTTTGCAAAATCCACATTCAGCTTTTACCACCACCTAAATAGCTACATAGAAATGTCTCTTCCCATCTGTCCATACCTTTCACTTGTCCAGAATCTTTACAGAATGTCCACATTTTTGCCTCTATTTTTAGTCTGCTCCTCATAAAATTTGCAGTTTTCTGGCAAATCATTTAGGACTGCAGTTGCTCAACAAAAAAAAAAAAAAAAAAAAACATTTCAGTTTCAGACTTGAAATCCTTCAGAAAATACCTGCTATTTCAAAACATGTAAGTTGCACACTGCTGACATTTGTTTTCTTAGAAGAATAAGCACTTTTATTTTACTGTAATGAATGCTAGATTTTATATACAGTGTATTTCCTTTTAATATAAATAGTGGAATTACATTCTTTCTTGCCATGACACATTTATTCTGGCTATCACTTCATTGTTTCATTATGTCAGCTCAACGTGTGATCATGTCTACATCATTCAGACTATACTTTTCAAATATTTTCAGTTGTTTGCCATAGGCACCCTGACATTTTCCAGTTCATTTCCAATGATTCCCAGACACTCTCTTTGTAGTCTGGTAGATATGAAAGAGTAAGCATATCTGCTGTATGTGACAATTCCTGATGGAGACTGGGGATGTTGGCATTGAGAAGTGTGGTGCTGGTGGTGTGTGGATTGATATGGTTTTGTAGCTCCTGAGCTGGGAGATATACTGCAATGTCCCCCAAATTCTACTAGTTACCACAGGATGTGGGAATAGTGTGGAGGGCATAACAAAAACAAAACAGCAAAATGGAGATGACTAATTCCCCCCAGGATGCCCTTAACTCATTACATCCGAGTAATGCCTACAGGTGCATCTGCAGTTAAATCCTACTGATGCCTGTAAGCATCAAACATTGTTTCTGCATATTTGCATCAATAATTCTAAAACTATGCTATGTACAAGTTTTTAAAAGATTCCCCCCCAGATTTAACAAACTCTGTGCAAGAATAAGATTATTCTTGCATGGAGTAGTTCATGTCCATTTAGAACAGCAGCATGCCTTGAATATTCATGAAGGCACTCTGCTGTACTTCCTATAATGACATGAACTGTGAACGAGTCCCTGGGCATGTCCAAGTAGTGCACGGACACTAAACATGCACCCTGCACTCAGAAAGTGCCATAAGGCACTTTCTAAGCCAAAGTGGCATAATATTACTCTAATATGCCAGTATTTCAGTGTCCGCGGACAATAAAATGAAAAATAAATTATCATTTCAGTGTCTGCTGACACTGAAATAAAAATCGGCAACAGGAAAGTAATGCAGGGGGTGTGTGACAGGTTCTTTGACACAGTCCCTGCATTGCTAAAGTGC
Organism: Protopterus annectens; assembly: GCF_019279795.1. Taxonomy (NCBI): domain Eukaryota; kingdom Metazoa; phylum Chordata; order Ceratodontiformes; family Protopteridae; genus Protopterus; species Protopterus annectens. The sequence continues at coordinate 1,080,625,246 of NC_056747.1, read as the reverse complement.
TGTATGACACTTCTGTAACCTGCTAAAGCAGGAAATGTGTGCAAATGCACACATAATGGGGGGAAATCCCCCAAAAGTGAAAAAACACAAATATAGCCCCACAAACATAGAAAGTTGATAGAGAACAGGTCATGCATTAGCATGAATTATGTAAGGGTAGAAGTCTGAAAGCAAATGTATGCCAATATTCCCCTACAGTAGTGCATGTTAACAAAGGCACAAATGACAATAGGGAATAAATAATACATTAGGGACACGCCTGAAAAATTGCCCTCACACACTTAGAAAGTTGATAAATAACAGGATATGTATTAGCATGAGCATGAGAGAAGCCTGAAAGCAAAATTAATGCTATTATTTCACAATTGCAGTCTCAATCAGTTGTCAGAACACCACAAGACACACCCATATAACATAATAATATAATAATGATATATACTGTTTTTGCTAGCCTAAGGAATGTTTAGGTGTAGCTAAGTGGGCGTGCACATTATGGCCCTCTGCTTACCATAGCTTAAACATCCCACAGGAGCTAAATGCAAATGTACAGATAAATGCTCCAAGCTGAGATAGTTTGGTGGCAAGAGTTGCAGCTTCAAATCCAGGCGTTCATGGTTCGAGTACCAAGGAAGGCAACTTTTTTTTCCTATGTGAAAGTAGTGTTAATATTACATAAACACAAGTGCCCCATACAGTATAGTCACACAAGAATATAATGTAATGAAAGCACATAGGGGGATGCCATGGAAGGTAAATGTAAAATTATAATGTTTATATAAATATTATTTTATAAAATAAAATTAAAAGTATAATATGCTTAAACATGCCTTAATCACTCTGTATCCATCAGACCTTGTTCTGCCCAGTAACAAAATAGTCAGCTCTCCTAAATCTCAAACCTGGGAGGCTGTTCTCTACAATCACAGCAAAACACCACATCATCTGAGCTGTGAGAATGTATAATGCTTTAACAAACATATAATGCATTCTGGTCAATTAACATTAATGAAAAGAAAAATCAGTCCGAAGTGTCAAAACCATGACCGCAAACACTACAATCAGAGGAATGCACCACTACACCATCCAAGCTGTAGAGTTTAATGCTGCTTTTTCAAACATATCATGCATTCTGGTCATTTAACATTAATAAAAAAGCAACAGCAGCCCTAGGTGTCAAGCCCACAACCCTGAACACTGTAGTCAGAGGAATGTACCACTACACCATCTGAACTGATGGAAGCAAGGTTGCTTTTTCAAACATATTGTGCAATAGAGAGGCATACAACATTAGGGAGAAAGTTTTGTGGAATCATTCATGTGTTATATATAGACACACACACACACACACACACACACACACACACACATATATATATATATATATATATATATATATATATATATATATATATGGATTCGTATCACTTCACTGAAAGACCATTTCACTGACACTCATTTCACTGACACCAAATGCTAGGCCAGCTACTGGGATGTTATACATATGTACATATCCATATCTTACTTGTGAATACAACTATGATATACTTAGTTGTCTCAGAAATGTGAGAGACCTATACATGTTATTTGTATAGTAAAGTACTGTTGCACACATGTGTGTTGAACTGCATGTGATATACTGAGCTCATACCATTAAACTTTTCAGTGTTATGCACACATATGTGTGCCTCATATTTGTAGTCATTTACTCATACACTTCTGTTATGTCTGGCAAATCAATGGAAAATCTGTAAAGCTGGCATTACAACATCTTTGTTTTCTTCTCGCTGTTCCACTTAGGGGTCGCCACAGTGGATCATCTGTTGCCATTCCAGTCTGTCCAATGCATCCTGCTCTGTCACACCAACCACCTGCATGTCCGCTCTCACCACATCCAGAAACCTTATCTGAGGTCTTCCTATTTTCCTCTTACCTGGCAGCTTAATCCTTACCATCGTTTTCCCAATATACTCAGCATCCCTCTGCAGCACATGTCCAAACAGATGTAATCTTGCCTCTCGGGCTTTGTCTCAAAACCGTCCAACATGGGCTGACCATGTCATATGCACATATTGCTAATCCTGTCTACCCTCATCACAACTAGTGCAAATCCTAACATCTGTAACTCTGCCATGTCCAACTCTGACTCCTGCCTTTTTGTCAGTGACACTGTCTCCAACCCATATAACATATTTGGTCTCACTACCATCTTGTAGACCTTCCCTTTCACTTTTACTGGTACTCGTCTGTCACAAAGCAGTACTGACACTCTTCTCCACTCTCTCCATATTACCTGTACTCTCTTCTTCACCTGTCCTCCACAGTCATCATTACTCTGAAATGTTGATCCCAGTCATTTAAACTCATCCACATTTGCCAACTCTACTCCCTGCATCCTCAAAAGTCTGCTACCCTGCCTCTCAGTCAAACACAGATATTCTGTCTTAGTCCTGCTGACCTTCATTCTTCTCCTCTCTAGAGCATATCTCCACCTCTACAGGATCTCCTAAATTTATACCCTGCTCTCAGTGCAGATCACAATGTCATCTGCAAACATCATAGTCAACGGGGACTCCTGTATAATCCTGTCTGTCAACCTGTCCATTACCATTGCAAATAATGGCTCACAGCTGATCCCTGATGTCATCCCACCTCCACCTTAAATGCATCCGTCACTCCCACCGCAGACTTCACTGCTGTCACACCACCCTGGTACATATCCTGTATCAGTCTTACATATATCTCTTCCACTCATGACTTCCTCATACAATACCACAACTCCTCTCTAGGTACCCTGTCATATGCTTTCTTTACATCCAGAAAGACACAAAACAACTCCTGACCTTCTCTGTACTACTCCATCAACACTCTCAGAGCAAACATTGAATCTGTTGTGCTCTTACCTGGCATAAAAACATACTGCTGCCAACTACTCATCACCGCCATGCTTAACCTAGCTTCCACTACTCTTTCCCAGTACTTCATGCTGTAACTGATTAATGTTAACCCTCTGTAGTTACTACAGCTCTGCACATCAACCTTATTCCTAAAAAGGTACACAAACACTTTCTCTCCACTCCACATGCAACCTCTCACTTTCCATGATATCATTAAACAATCTGGTTAAAAACACCACTGCCATTTCCCCTAAACACCTCCATGGTACAAAAGGTATGTCATGTGGACCAACAGGCTTTCCAGGATTCATCCTCTTCATAGCTATCCTCACTTCCTCCTTGGTAATCCATTGCACTTCCTGATTTACCATACCCACATCATCCAAAAATCTTTCTCTCTCATTCTCTACAGTCATCAGCCTTTCAAAGTACTCTGTCTATCTGCTCAACACACTATCCATGCTTGTGAGTATGTTTTCCTCATTATCCTTTCTCACCCTTATCTGCTGCACATCTTTCCTTTCGTCCCTCCTTAGTGTCCATCCTGTCATACAAGTCTTAATATGCCACATCCTTAGCCTTTGCCACCTCTCTCTTTGCCATGCACCTCATCTCCTTATACACCTGTCTACTTTCCTCATCTCTCTGACAATCCCACTCCTTCACCAACCTCTTTCCCTGTATACTGTCCTGTACTATCTCAGTCCACCACCAGGTCTTCTTGTACTCCTTCCTCTAGCCACATGTCACATCAAGCACCTTTCTAGCAGTCTCCTTTCCTCTGCTGTACTTACCCAGATATTTGGTAAATCGTCACTGCCACCCAGTGCCTGTCTTAACCCTTCCATGAACTCCACCTCACAATCACCCTTTTCTAGTTCCCACCATTTGATCCTTGGTGCTGCCCTCACACTCCTCCTCCTCTTGATCATCAGCGTCATCTTACAGACCAGCAGTCTCTGCTTCCTCACTCCTCCCTCTTGTTACAGTATGTATTCACCGCAGCCATGTCCATCCTTTTTGCAAAATCCACTACCATCTCACCATCTGCATTCCTTTGCTTAACACCATACATACCCATCTCTTCCTCATCCCCTCTGTTCCCTTCACCAACATGGCCACTGAAATCTGCTGCAATCACCACTCTCTCACCCTTGGGTACAGTCAACACCATGTCATCCAAATGACATCACATTTCTCTTTCTCATCCATCATACAACCATCTTGCGTAGCATATGCTGTAACAACAATCATCATTACACCAATTTCCAAATTCACAAACATCACTCTATCAGACACTCATGTCATCCTCCAAAACACTCAGCATACTGTTCCTTCAGGATAACTCCTACCCTCTTTCCCCTCCCATCCACACCCTGATAGCGCAATTGTGACCTGCCTCTGATACACCTAGCCGCACTCCCCTTCCATCTGATTTCTTGCACACATAATATATCCACCTTCCTCTGGCCATCATATCAGCTAGATCTGTCCCTATATCAGTCATAGAGCCAACATTAAAAGTTCTTACCCTCACTACCACACCTAGCCTTTCTCCTCTCTTCCTGCCATATGAGTGTTGGACATCCTCCAGGGTATGTTTATCAATGAAAAGGTTACTGTGCTATTGAATGACTCAAGTGTGTTACAGCAATATTAAGACAGTGTCACTAATTTTGTCCCATTGGCCCCCATGTATGTGTGGCATCCTACAGATGTCCTGCTCTAACAGGTTGACAGGGATGACTGGGCAGCAGGAGTGTGAATACAGTGTGCCATACTGACATAGAACAGAAATGTATATCAGGTATTACCTGTGCACATGTCAGTATGAGTAGGTGCATCTGGCCACCTAATAACAACAGACATGGGATGCAAAATGTCAGTTAAATAAGCTCTACATGTTGTATACATGTGTAATCTTAGTTACTTTGCATCCAACAGAGTGACATTTCTACAGCTACTGGTTGTTGCATTGCCCTGATACAGCCACGGGTACTACAATAAGCATGATTATCAGTTTGAAATTGGAGAGGTGACCAACTGTGTTATGACTTTTAAACTGCCTCCACCAAAGTAGAGTAATCGCTTTTGCTGGACAGCAGCAATACACAAACCACAGACTTGGTCCCTATATTGACTGTAGAGGGCAAATTAGGAGCATGCACCAACTTGGCATCAAGTCAGCCTTTGTCTTATCAAGCATATAAGGTCATAGGTGGAGTACTGTAAGGCTAACTATGAGTACAAATTAGACACATCCACCAAGGCCAATCACAAGGCCATAATCACATGTCTGCAATCTCAGAGGCAACAAACCAACCCACCCTGTAAGAGTGGTCAGTCAGACCACATACACACACACACAACATAGCTATAGTCAACCTGCTGCAAATAGGTTTAGGGCAAGCATCACCCCCCTGGCTCAGCATCACTATTGGTGCATATGCACAGCACCTACACCCTCCCCTCATCACCATTGAGCAGGTACATATCGCCTACTGAAAGGCAACAAACATAAGAATCCATGGGACCTGGTAACATCCCTGTCCACATCCTACATGAACTCAGGCATGTGAGCCCAGCTCCATTACACACTGTAGTCACACCAAGCCTTGGCACCATCCACACCCCATCCATGTGGAAGATGGCCAATGTCATCCCTCTACACAAACATGAATGAGGAATAGAGGACTATGAAATTAACTAGCCCTCATTGGGGGGAATATGATACAGTGCTGATAGATTACAGAGATATGGTGTGGTTGTGAGTGGTGGCTACTGGTATTCAATGTAGATGTGCAGGTTCTCTACATACTGTTGCTAAATGTATGAGGTCCTGTGATGTGTTTCCCTTTTTATGCCTTCCAAGTGCAATGTTGCATCAGCAAAGGTCAACTTTCTCAGTGGATGAGAGGACCAGCCTGTTGGAAGAACTTGTCCACATGGTAAACAATGTTGGCCTGCACGCACGTACATATGAGCAGGTCCGGCATAGTGCAAATTACCTCATACGCCATGCCCAGCAAAGGGCTGCTGCAGTGGCCAGGGACCGCACAGCCACAGATGGGGGCCCAGCCATGCAGCCCCCACTGACACCCACTAAAGAGCTCATCGGAAACCTTGGATCACTCATCCCAGTACAACATCAGGGTACAGACCCCCCACATGTTGGAGGTGGTTGACACTCAAACAATGGACGAGGAGCATGCAGGTAAGGCCCCAGTGGAGATTACTAGACTGTGTAGCAGACATATTTGTATTTGTAGAGTATCTACATGTATGTGTCAGGTCAGATTGCAGTTGTGGATGGGGTTTTCTAATGCACAGAAGTGCACATCTATGGTGAAGGACAGCAAATCGTGTAGTATTGGGGTTGTCCTATAAATGTGCAGACATGCTGCATCCCTCTTGCACCAATGCCACATGTGAGTCTGATGACAATATTTCTCTCTCACAACTACCTAGGTCCCTCCAGTCTGTATGTGGGATGGCAGCCTGAAGCTGGTGAGTATGGAATTGTTCTGTTGTGGTTTTCCAATACCCCAGGCATGTGAAGGCCATGCAATGTACCATGCACACAACCATCACTCATAGCCATATTGCTTTATGTGCATGTTCACTTAAGGTGGGGTTAACTGCATGGCATCACAGGGGCCTATCTGAAGATAATGTAACATTCCTGTAGCATACCTCACAAACTGTCAGTGCAAGACTTCTGAACAGAGATTAACAAAATGGGGGGACAAATGGCCTAAGGTAGGGACATGTAGGGACATGTGTGAAACATTACTCTTATACAGTGGATATAAACAGTGTATATACCCCTGTTAAGATGCCAGGTGTTTGTGATATATACAAACTGAGACCACAGTATGTCAGTTCACAGCTTTTCCAACCTGTAATTTGATGTATAACATGAACAATTCACTTGTAAAACCAATCAATCTGTTGGGCAACAAATATGGAGTATGCAAACCTTACAATAAGCTAGATGCATACATGTGCACACCCTTCAAATAATATTTTATTGCTGCAGCTTGTGATTTACTGACAGCATTCAGTCTGCTTGGGTACACACCTGCCATCAGGTAAGGGTACTCTGAGTAACACCAAATAGTCTGCTGTCCAATTAGGATATTCATGACATTTGCTCAGTTGCCTGCATCAGAAACAACCATGGTTTGCAGACAGCTTACAAAGCAGCAAAGGGATCTCATATTTGAAAGGCATCAGTCAGGAGTAGGGTACAACAACATTACCACAACATTACATACGCCATTGAACACAGTGGAGACATTCATCAAAAGGTGGATTGAATATGGGACAACAGTGCTGTTGAAAAGAACCTGATGTCCCTCCAAAAATGATGACAAGACATGTCAAAACCTGGTCATTGAGGCTTCCAGGAGACATACAGCAACACTGAGGGAGTTGCATGAATCTCTTGCAAGTAGTGGTGTTGTGTACTACATGTGAGAACACTGTCCCGTATTCTGCATACGTCTGGCCTATGGGGTAGGGTCAGAAGATGTAAGTATTTCCCCTCACCAAAAAACATCCAGGGGTGGATACAGTTTGCAATACAGCACATCAAGTCTCCCAAAGGCATGTGTGAAAATGCGTTATGGTGTAATGAGACTATGGATCGACCTCACAGCCACAATACCAAAAGGTACGTTTGGTGCACAAGCAACACTTCTCTTAACCTGAAGACCAACATCCCCATCATGAATCATGCTGGTGGCAGTGGCCTGCTGTAGGGATGCTGTTCCAAAGCCAGAACTGGGCCTGTAGTCATGGTGGTGGGAATTCTGAACTGTTCCAAATAACACCCACATCTGGCCAAAATCCATCAGGTGTCTGCCAGAATACTGAGGATGGGGAGGGGTGTCAGCCTTCAATATGATAAAGCATACATCCAAAGCTACCTTTGAATGGCTCCACCTGAACACAGATATGGTTACGAATTGGCCCAGCCAGAGCCTAGACCTAAACAAGATAGAAAAACCCCAGTGTGACCTGACAAGTGCTATGCACATGAGCTGCCCTTGCAATCTGACAGAGTTGGGTGACCTTTGCAAGGAAGAGTGGCCAAATAATGGCAAGTCGTGATGTGCCATGCTGACAGACACCTTCCCAAGAAGAGTGAATGCTGTAAGTCACTTACAAGGTGCTTCAACAAAGTATCACTTTAAGGGTGTGCACACTTATGCAATCACCATATTGTATGTATTGCAGTCATTATATTTTACAAGTAACACATTTGTTTGTTTATTGATTGGATTGCACAGGTCATATGTCACATGAAAGGTGGGTAACATATTTGAATGCATTATTGTGGTCTCATCTTATATATTCCAAGAACATGGCATATTAACAGGGTTGTGTGCACTTATCATATCCACTGTAAGCTTAGAAGGTTGGTAGTGTAACAGGAATTGTGTGACTATATATTTAGTGCTGGTATGGAGGTCTGACGCTCAAATGTATGTCATTAACCAGTGATGTCACTTCTCAGATCATCCCAGTTATGTATCATAGAAACACAGGGGTTATGAGAAAAAGAGCAAACATATGACCGGACATCTACACATCCTGTGAGCATCTGTACAGTTGTGAGGTATGTTCTGTAGTACTTGCCACAGTGCTATATAGGTGAATAGCAATGATGTTTACATGGGTGCAGTCTGTGCTGGTGAAGGGCCATCACCTACCAACACTAATCACATATCTCAGAGTTCTATATTGTTAGTTACATGTAGTAAAATTTGCTGCAATGCATGATGCTGAGGGCTGTGTGTCATGCATGTCACCATTTGGGTATTGTGTGCCCTGTGTAACAGATGTATGCCACCTCACCTGTAAGTGTCTGTGTCCGTGTGTGTGTGTGTGTGTGTGTGTGTGTGTGTGTGTGTGTGTGTGTGTGTGTGTGTGTGTGTGTGCATGCATGTGTGTATATGTCCATGTGTGCATGTGTTTACATGTATATGTGTGTGCATGTGTGTGCATGTGAGTGTTTGTGTGTGTGTGTGTGTGTGTGTGTGTGTGTGTGTGTGTGTGTGTGTGTGTGTGTGTGTGTGTGTGTGTGTGTGTGTGTGTGTGTGTGTGTACTAGCCAACCTCAAAAGTGCAGATATTAATGTACATATGTTGCCTTCGACTCACAGGTGGTGATGGGGTTCAGGGTCCCTCCTGCTTGGAAACTAATGTCATTGTCTATGCATTGTCTATACAATGGTGATAGAAAGAGTGAGGTACAGGTGAGGTTATCAGGGAGGTGAACCTGTGCCATTGGTTGGCATCCCACTCTTGTCCGCACACAGTGACAATGCCCACACATACCCTGTCACCAGTGGCCACAGGTGGGCAGTTGGCAGGTAGTGACATTGAACAGGCTAGTGTGGTGACTATGGCAGGTGTGAGTACTCAAAATGGTATAGCGCACACAATATATGGTTGTCAAACAGTTGCAAGCATTGATATTAGAACCCCTACATATCTAGTTATCTCTGCTATAGTGCTACACAGTTATCAGGCATTCCATGAAGCTTACTTGAGTTCATTTAGTCCCAACATGCTTCTAAGGTGAATGACATCAGCAGGCCTAGTAAAGTAGGGTGATGAGAAGTTTACAGGGTGGTACACAACTCAAAATGGTATAAACCCACACAGTATATGGTCTCACACAAATAGATCTCAGTATTGAGATTAGAACCCCTACCTATCTAGTTATTTTTACTATAGTGTTACACAGTTTTCAGATGTACCACAGAGCCCAAATGCTTTCAGCTAGTCCCAACATACTTCTAAGGTGAATGACATCAGCAAGCCTAGGGAGATAGGAAATTTACAGGGTGGTGCTCAACTCAAAATGGTATAACCCACACAGTATATGATTCAAACACACACACACACGCACACACATGCACACACATGCACACACACACACACACACACACACACACACACACACACACACACACACACACACACACACAGTTGACAGAGCTTACTGGGCTGGCAACTGGCCAAAGGTGCTGATAACTGCACACAGACAACCCTCTCTTCTAAACTCTCAACACTCAGACTTGTGAGAGATACCGCTATATCACCAAACTGGAAGATATGCACTCTCCAGCAAAGACTGGACTAGCTGGTCAAGAGGAGAAGGGTCAACAGCTGCACCACACCACATGGAACACATACTCCTCCAGAACACCCACTATCACAGCTCTGACATACAAGCAAACAACACACATCCACCTTCACAGAGGCAATCAGTAGACATTTACCCAAACAGTAGAACACCAAGACAGACACCCACTCAACCACCACAATACAGCACAAACCACAGGACACATATCTCACCTACACAGTGTGTCCCTCAACCTAAGCCCCTAACCACCTTGCCTAATACAGTAATCATATGTGACTCAATAGTGAGGCACACGGATGTCCCACTCACTAGGTTGAACATGAGGTGGTAACAGTCAACTCTCTATCAGGTGCCAAAATCCAACACATAACACACCCAGTAAGGTCACTCCACAACAACATGGTGGAGCTCTCAGATTATGTGGGCCAGGCAGGTATGACAGTAACCTTGAGCAGTATACTACTGTCACCCAGAATTATACCATAGTACAAACAACAAATTATTGACTTCAACAATTGGCTTAGGTGTCTGGTGTCACTCTCATGGGATACAGTATCTATCTGCTTGGGATGACATGATTGACAGCCTGTGATGGCTTGCCAGAGATGGCCTGCATCTGTCACCTCTGGGTTTCCAAGTACTGGCTAAGTGTCTGTTACCACCATAACAGCTATGCATATATGCAATCTGAGGGTCATGCTGCTGAACACTAGACATCTACATCTCGAGATGCAGTCACTCGAAGCACTCTTCAAAATGGGCAACATGGACATGTGTGCTGTAACAGAGACCTGGTTTACAGCAGCAGACAGCACCCCTGCATTACCAGACTATAACTCATTCCACACCTGTCAGCCCCAAAACATGAACCACAGCTCCAAAGGCAGTGGTGTCTCTATATTAACAGTGGATATGCAAACCTCCAGAGTAGTATCCCAGCATAATGCATCTGAGATACTTCAGGTACAACTGACATTTGGTAATAGTGCAATCCAGGTCATAGCCTGCTATGGGTCCCCATCCATGTCCCTAGACTCTCAATTCACATTCCTCAATACCCTGGAATCTATCAAGGTTCAACCTAACACTCTCATACTAGGAGAGTTCAACTACCCCTCCATCAACTGGGAAAGATAATTAAGCACCAATACACTGTCCCAACACTTCCTGGAATTCATTACTTCCGGTGCCCTGGACCAGCTCATTCTGACACCCAGTAGAGGAAGCAACATCCTTGACCTGTGTTGATTACTAACATATGGGGCCGTTGCTTAACGACAGTAGTCAATTCCTACCTGGTCAGATCCAACCATAAAGAAGCCACCACGGAGATCCAAATCCCCCCCCTCCCCCACAAAGGTAGCCACCTTGAAAAACTTCTCCAAGGCTGACTTTGGACTCCTAAAAACAGAGGTGGCTAATTTCACAACACCCATGCCAATGGAAAATACCCACATGACTGCTGAATCATACACAAATGCACTGTACAAACATGTACATCAATGCCTGGAACTAGCCATACCCAACAAAACCATGACACTCTCCTCTAAACACTGGAGGCCACTCAGGTGGCCCCCTGCCATTAATAACCTGTACAACGGAAGGAAGAAACTGTTGCAGAAAAAGGTGGAGTCCCAAGAGTTGTAAAACTCCCTTCTTAGCCACAACAACAACTTGAGATCCCTTATGAAATCATCTAAAGCCAGACATGATGGCAGAATTGCAGCAAACACTGACAACAATCACAAATACTTTGATAGTTATATCAAGAACATCCATGCCAATACCCAGAAGTGCTCTGATTTACTGCACAATGCTACCTCCTATACTGAGCCAACAGATATTACCAACATTCTTGCCAACACATTCAGTGCCAGCCTTCTCTTCTCTCCACCCCAGAGGAACAAGCAGAATGCCAGAATAATGCCGGGCACCCAGGATTACTGCCATCCAGGTTACACCTGCATTGTCCACAGGCAAAAATTATCCCTGGCTGTGTTCTACATGAACTACAAAGATACCTGGCATCACATCTGTGTGCCCTGTTCAGTCACAGCCTCACCTCAGGCTTTGTCCTTTCCAAATGGTGCACTGCTACAGTCATCCCTCTCCATAAAGGTATGGCAACTAAAGACCCTGGGAATTATCAGCCCATTAGCCTGACAAGTCTGATATATACAGCTATGGAGCATGTCATCAGGGACCTGATTGCCAAACATATAGGTAATCTCCTAACTCTGGACCCCACACAGTTTGTCTTTGTGAAAGGGAGATCATGCCTGTTCAACCTGATTGACTTCTTTGAGTCAGTCACCAGGGCTGTGTATGACAGTTAGACATCGCATGCAGCCTACATCAATCTGGCCAAGGCTCTTGATACCATTCCTCAGTCAGGAATTATTGATGAACCCAGCAAACTAGGCATCAATCCCTATATCACAAGGGGGGTGGGTTGCAAATTGGCTCACAGATAGAACACATATTGTGAAAGTAGTGATCCCCAAGTCAGACTGCTGGCCAGTCATGAATGGATTCCCACAGAGATCGCTCCTGGGTATTCTCCTGTTCAGCATCTACTTCTCAGGAGTCTAGGCCAACACAAAGGAGCTCTGGCTGACCAAGTTCACAGACAACTGCAAGCTGGGAGCCATCATTAACTCCACAAGTGATACAGACATCCTACAGAAAGGCCTCACTGACACCACTGGAAACCATGGCCTGAAGCTCAACCACAAAACTCATCATCAGCCCCTTTGGTAAAATCTCAGTTTCCACTAAGTACCACATCGATGGGAGCCCACTGAACACTGTAGGTGTTATAAGAGATCTGGGGACACAGGTTGACAGCAATCTCTTCTTTAACCACCACATTCCCACTGTTGTTAGGAAATCCTTCTATGTGGCACATTTTATTACCAAGCATTTTGCAGGCAGGAAGAAATAGGTCATTGTCTCTGTGTACTCCTCCCTCATCGTTTGGCATGTACCTCACTAGACACCTGCAACAGCTGGACAGGCCACAAAAGTACCTCACAATGAGGATCCTAGACATTAAACACATGTCCTACACAGACAGACTCAAAAGACTCCAGCTATTCTCTGTCTCATATCATCCTACTTAGAGGCAATCTCTACTTGACTAGCAAAGCTCTCTTACAAATGCTACATCTAAAGACATCCCAGTCTTTCTGCACCACACACAGCAGGGACCTCAACCTTATTACCACAATCAACACAACATGCTGGAGGGACAGGTTCCTCACCCAGAGACTGCACATGCCCTGGAATAGACTTCCCATACATGCAAGCAAAGCACCTAGATGGCCCTGTTCCAGAGAGATGTTGATGAGTGGGTGGGTAATAGAAAGTTCACCCCAGGAGTCACTCTACTTGCTGGAGGCACTAGGAGCTAATGTCTGGTGGCACAATGGCAGGGCACTTCTATGGGCTAGGCTTGCGATGGCTCCAGAGCCATTATTCCAGTACACACCTATGAACCTATAAAGGGAGTGACATTGAGATGACTGATAAAGTAGGCCTGTGGGTGGGCAACTTATCAAAATACTTCTTCCTACATTCATACACACACACTTATACACCCACATACACATTTGCCAGATCTGAGAGTAGAGCCCCTGCTTATCTAGTTATTTGTACTGTTGTGCCTCACAGTTATCACACATGCTATAGAGCTTACTATACTGACAACTGGCCAAAGGTGCTAATAAGGGGAATGACATCAGCAGGGCTGATAAAGTAGGCCAGTGGGTGGGAAACATATCAAAATACTTCTTCCTACAAACATTAATACTTTCCTATATACTTATATACCCACACACACATTTGTCAGATTTGAGAGTAGAACCCCTGCCTATCTAGTTATTTATACTATAGTGCTACACAGTTATTGCACATGCGATAGAACTTACTGAGCTGACAACTGGCCAAAGGTTCTGATAAGGGGAATGACATCAGTAGGACTGATAAAGTAGGCCAGTGGGTGGGAAACTTATTAAATGCTTCTTCCTACAAACATACACACATTCACACACAGTTATACACCCACACACACATTTGCCAGATCTAAGAGTAGAACATGTGCCTATTTAGTTGTTTGTACTATAGTGTTACACAATTATCACACACGCTACAGAGCTTATTAGGCTTTTAACTGGCCAAAGGTGCTGATAAGGGGAATGACATCAGCAGGACTGATAAAGTAGGCCAGTGGGTGGGAGACGTATCAAAATACTTCTTTTTACGAACATGCATACACACACACACACACACACACACACACACACACACACACACACACACACACTTGCCAGATTTGAGAATAGAACCCCTGTCTAGCTAATGATTTGTAGTATAGTGTTACACAGTTATCACACATGCTACGGAGCTTACTGGTCTGTTAACTGGCCAAAGGTGTTGATATGAGGAATGACATCAGCAGGACTGATAAATAGGCAGGTGGGTGGGAAACCTATCAAAATACTTCTTCCTACAAACATACACACTTTCACACCCACACACACACATTTGCCAGATCTGAGAATAGAACCGCTGCCTATCTAGTAATTTGTACTATAGTGTTACACACTTATTGCATGCACTAAAGAGCTTACTAGGCTGTCAACTGGCCAAAGGTGCTGATAAGGGGAATGACATAAGCAAGAGTGATAAAGTAGGGCAGTGGGTGGTAGACTTATCAAAACACTTCTTCTTACAAACATACACACACACTCATTTGCCAGATCTGATATTAGAGTCCCTGTCTAGCTAGTGATTTGTACTACAGAGTTACGCAGTTATCACACATGCTACAGAGCTTACTGGGCTGACAACTGGCCAAAGGTGCCAATAAGGGGAATGACATCAGCAGGACTGATAAAGTGGGGCACTGGGAAGTGATGTAGGTGGGACTGGCCTAACACTGTTTCACCTACAAACAAATGCTCCCTAACTCTCGCATACGCAAATGTCACACACACACTTGCCAGTGTTGAAATTAGAACCCCTACATATCTAGTTATTGGTACTATAGTGTTACGTAGTTATCGCATGCGCTACAGAGCTTTTAGGGGTGATAAGTGTCCAATGGTATTTCTAAGGTTAATGAAATCAGAGGATCTTGTGAAGTAGGGCAATGCAAAGTGTACTGAGTGGGAAGTGTCTCCACTTGGACCTGTGGAGACACACACAGGCAGATGATGTGATATCATAAACTCAACCTCAGTTCTGTTACACAATGGGGCTCACCTTTTATGCTGGCACATGCAACTGTTTACAACTGGTATGCCACTGTCCACAGCAGGGCATCACTGTATGCCATTCAGGGTATCCATGTCAGTGACTCACTCTGTCTGTGTCCCTGTGTCTCTCTCTGTATCACTGTCTGTCTCTCAGTTCCCCAAATCTACGTGTGTGTATGCTTGACATATGTTATCTGTTACCCATATATATATATATGTGTGTGTGTATCTCACACAACAGATGCAGATATATCGCATATTGGCCACCTAAAGCTAGCTGAGGTTAATCCTGCCTGATGTTTGTGTGGGGGGCAGTTGAGGTGTACATAGCTGTCTGTATGTGTGGACATATATACACAATATAGTCATATATTCCAATGTGGGTTCGAACATGTCCTGTGATTCTCTAAGTGTAGGAGCATGCCCAGTGTGACCTTCTATAGTTAGGGTGGGACTCCATTCCAGAGATAGGTGTACTCCAGTCCAGGGTTTTGTGTGCTACAGCCATAGCTCTCAGGAGTACACAGGACTTTCTTCAGGGTGCTTGTTTTGTTTAGCAGACATTTTCTGACATATCGGTAGTCTGAAACTACAATGTATTGTGTCATTACCTAGTGCTAGACATCCTCAGATCATCACAGTGCTTTACCAGAGGAATACTAGTTGTATGATGCATAGACCTACATTATGAAGGCAGCTATGTAAATTCTTCCCCAACAAGGCAGTTTGTGAGGTGTGGCTACAGCCAGTGTAGTATTGACACACAGCTGTGTAAACAGTCCAGCAAGCTGGTGATATAGTGACTGGGGATCTGCTGCTTGTTTGGTATCTTTATAACCTGATATGTCATATTCTTGTGTGTGCATACCTCTGACCTGTACACTTTTTGGCAGGTTGTCCAGGTGTTTGGCTAGAAGATTCATCCTTTCTACATAAACTTGTGTTTTTATGGCAAGTTAGTTATATATAATTGAAGTGTGATGTTACAAAATAATACAGACATTACTGTTTCAGAATACATAAACTTTAGACAATTCTTGCTAATGCAAACCCCACACCTTTCCAACTTTCTCAGTATGTAAGGGCAATATTTACAACACATGCCTATCATTGTGCCTTTGTTCCACTTTTATTTCTGCCCTTGTCCAGACATCTTGCTGTCAGAGGTTGGGAGTTATGAGTGTGCGTACAGAGTGCATTCAACTGTGAGGCATGTCCATCATTTGTAAAAGCAAACATAAGAAAAAGGATTATTGAGAATGACCACTGGCAACAGTACCACAAAGCACTTATATTCAGAAAAGCCTTGGCACCTCTGCTACACATCCTTCAAGATGTCACTAATATGTGCAGTATATTCCACATAGCACTGTGACTTCCAGGTATATCAGTGGCAGAGCAATGGGTGTCATTGTCATACATAACAGTTGGGATTGCAGTTATCTGCACATAGCCCTATCCAAGGCAGCATTGTACCTAGGGCAGTATGAGACAACTGCCAGGAGAACGTGCTGGCCAGATCCAGACAGTATTAACCTCACATACATGTAGCTCATTCACCCCTGCATATTGTAGACAAGCAGCATGTTTTCATGTGTATTGGTACAGCCCTGCCAATGTGTGCTATGCTGCTATTTCCCTGCAAACATATATGTGCTGCATTTCTGTGGGTATATGGGGGCACACCTATCGACTGTACACATTTGCACAGACGGTGCTGATATTTGCTTTATATTTTGGTTCCATTTACCATACTATTGTGCCCAGCCTTGGGGACTTGAGGCATATTAGTAAAGTGCCCAGTTTAGATTCTACTGGCATACATTTGAGTTTCAGACTTCTTACCCTTCATAACCTTACTGCAACTGCAGATCCTGCTGTGCTATCACTGTGCGAGTCTGTATGGGGTTAATTCAACATTGCCACCATTTGTGTGCCTTTATCAGACATTTCTCTGTTGTTTTCTACTGGTGACCTGCTGTGTGGGTGTGAGGGGTGGTTATGGGAGTCCCAGCCTGACATCCATGGCTGTGACTTATGACCCTCTAGTTAGTTGTCCCCACATATATATTGCAGTGGGATTTTCCACCTTGGGTACTACTGCATAGTGTGTGGAGGCCAGTTTTGGGCAGACATTTCCTGGTGTCCCACATAGCTGTCATTTGTGTGCTGCCATCCCAGTAAGCCACCCCATTCCCTTGCATGCATGCAGCATTACCATAGATATGCTAGCAGAACATACTATTCCATTCATTTATCATGAAGATTGACTTACCTTTTGCTTGCAGCAGTTGTGAGGATGGTGCTTGAGGGCCAGCTATGTTGGACGCACATAGTACACTGCCTATAGATGGTAATTTACAGGTAATGTGATGTGTGTGTCATCCATTTTACTGTGTGTGAGAGTCAGAGAGAGGTGTCAGTCCCTGAGGTCTCTACAGTGTCAGTGTGTGTGCTATGCATTGCCTCTTTGCAAAGACCTGGGCATACTGGGCACACCTCCATCTGCCTAGGGGACCAGGCTTAGGGGCCTCCTCATGTGAGCCCTCTGTGCCTGTGGGGACCTTGGCAATGGTGGTGGGCTGCATGGCCCTTCTTCATGCTGTTTCTACTGCAGCTGTTTCCGCAGGATCATATTGTGTAGTATGGCACATACTATGATCATGTGTGCACATGTGGCTAGATAGTATGCAAGGCTCCACCGGATATGTCAAGGCAGCAGAACCGTGACTTGAGCTTCTCAAACACACACTCTATAATGATCCTGGTTTGTGCGTGTGCCTCATTATGGCATTCTTGTGTGTGTGTGTGTGTGTGTGTGTGTGTGTGTGTGTGTGTGTGTGTGTGTGTGTGAGTGTGTGCATTTCTGATGGGTGTCATCATCCACAGCTCTAATGCATAGCCAGCATCCCCCAACAGATGGCAATACAGGATGCCCCCACTGGTAAATGCCTGGTACAGCTGTGACAAATGCCAGATGTGGGAGTCATGATAGCTTCCAGGGCTGCCAGCACACACTTTCATGATAATGTCCTGGGCATTGCACATGACCTAGTAGTTGATGTAGATGAATTCCTTGTGGTTTATGTAGACACTACCCTGTTCACCAAGTAGTGCTCTAATGTGGATGTGTGTAAAGTCTAGGGCACCCAGTACCTCCAGGCATTCTGCTACATGGTGGAAGAGATGCATATTGCTGGTCCTCTCCTCAAGGATGATGGGGAAGTAAATGCGCTCACTGGCATGTGGTAGCATGCCATCCAGGAACTGGTGGAGTACCCTGAATGTAGATGCCTGTGAAACCCCCATAATATCCCCAGTAAGTCTTTGGATAGTACCTGTAGCTAGAATTCTTAAGGCTACACATATCTTGGTATCCAATGGGATGGGTTCCCCTCTGTTGGTTCTAGCTCTGAGTTGAGGCCGGCACAGCTCGGTGATTTGCTGAAGTATGTCTCTACCACCCTGTAGCACTCTACTATCTCCAGATCATCTAGCCCCTGGTAAGTTACCCTGGGTCTGAACACTCTTCACCTCCTCCTTGGTCTGTGGGAGTTGTCACTTTATCCTCCTCCCCACCATCAGCCTCTTGAACATACTGATGGATCAAAGCAATGGCAGCCCATAACATTTTTCCAGTTAAAATTCTCCCATATATGTACACCAATGGTGCAGAGTTTGTGGGAAAAACCAGACTGTAAGGTGTTTCCATACTTTATACTGTTGTGCTGCAGATGCTGCCTGTATGATTGGCTGACTATGATACATTCCAGCTGCCAGCTATATTACTCATGGCTTTGATTTGGTCGCTGTGAGTGTTAGAGGCATTAGTGGTAATTTGTGCATGATTGCCTTTATTCTGCTCTTGCTCTTTTTTTAATTATTTTTTACTTACATCTCCTCCCATTTTCAACTATGCAGCCATGTGCCAACTGTATTACTTGAGTGCTTTGAATGGCCCGTTGTGAGTTGCAAGAGTCCCATATTAGTGATTTCTACTACATTTCTCCTTTATTGTGCTGTTGCCCTTTATTTCTTTTTTTTGTTACATCTCCTCCCATTTTCAGCTATGTAGCTACCTGCCAGCTGTATTATTGAATGCTTTCAATGGCTCATTGTGAGTTACAGAATCCCATATTCCTGATTTGGACTGCATCTCCCTTGTTCTGCTATTTCCTTTTTTTTCCCTATATCCTTCCTGTTTAAGCCCCAGGCATGCTGTGCAAACCTGTTTCACTAGTGTAAACAATGCTAAGAAGAAAAGGCCCTCCTCTGGATGTGAACTTGCTTACTGTTTCTGTACTTAGCAAAGTACAGCTAAACTATCTGGGGCACACCCCCTCGCTTAGCTGTGCTTAGCTAAACACAAACCCGGGCAACAGAGCTCCAATGTGCTTACATGACATACCATATTTTCATGTTAGTTGCTCCTCCTGCCTACATGATGGTGTTAGAGCACCTACGTGGTTAGGTGCAGTGTGAATTTTGTGATTCAATATAAGTCCCCTCATTAACTTACCCCACTGCCTTAATCTGTTACTGCACTACACAAGAGCCTTACCCCTTAGCAACCACTGTTCCCTGCCATTGTTTTGATTCTGCTTGCCATAGAGTATAAGGGCAAAATGCAGGTTTCCCTTAAAATTGACTTTTCACAATTTTTCCCCCATGATCCCATTTGCACAGTGCTGCCCTATTCTTCAACAGCCAAAAAACCCCTTATTTTCATAAAAATTAAACAGTTTTCCATGCCAGTGGCCATATATTTGCCTACAGATTAGGGTGCATGCTTTTATTGGAGCTGTCATGGCTCCATTTTCATTTTCATTTCTGCACCTTACACTGTTCCTGCACGGTTACCTGCCTGCTTTATGGATCACTAATTCATCTCATTTGCATGGTTTTCACAAGCAAATCAGGTAATTAGCATCCTGTACAGGTTTCTGTGCAGGAACAGTGTAGGCACACCCATGCGTGTTATAAGTTCCTGGGTCAGTCTGCCACCATATTCCATGCAGGAGTGTCTACAGTGCTCCTGGATGGAACACAATCGTTCGTGAATCCTGGGGTTCATTTTGAAGCTTACACAATGACAAACTCAACTGCATTAATATCTGACCTCTGTCTAGTGCAAGTAAATAGCTATTATCTGTTATTTTTATTATATTAATTTATATAGCTATATTTTTCACATTTTTCTAAATATTTCAGCAACAAGTAACACAAATATAACTCTTTAGCCTTAAATGAAAGCTCTCAGCTAGATAAAAAAATACTGCTGATAATATGTGTGTAACTTGAGTGGTTGCTGAGATATTGTAAGTTGTTTACAAAATATTACAAATATAACAGTTGCTGTGCTTACTGCTTCTTATAAAATTCAGTTTAAGACCTAGAACCTAAAGAATACTGCCACTATAAAAATTGCTTGTGCTGAAGAGTTTGACATTTACACTTCTTTCATAATCCCTGTGGTTCCAGAGATAAGAACATTTGTTTGAAATGTGACAACATAATTTGATGATGTGAAAAGGCTTAGGCTCTGCCCATTGGAAGTTACAGTGCATACTTCATGAGCTCTATTGGGGTGAATGAGTTAAGCTCCATAAGTGGCCCTGGCTAACACTGGAGGAGGTCTGGGGGAATGAAGAGCAGATGGCAGATCCAGAGCTGAAGTGGGATACCAGCTAAGGGACCCAAAAAACATAAGTCTGTCTGCCCTCTGGCTGTGGCATCTGCATTATTTATTTATTTATTTATTTTTACTTTCACAGTATAAAGTCCTCTTTTCCGTTTACTCTTTTCTCCCTGTGCCTACTAAACACCAACTTTTTTGTTACCAGCCATACTATTTGTTAATCTCTGCATGAAAACTAGTCACAGGATGCTGTTACCAAAGATGTGTTTTTATTTATTTTTTTATTATGTACTTTGAACTTCTAGTTTTGATTATTTGGACATTATTATAAGATGTCTTTAACACTTTATCTATTTGTATATATGTATATATATATATATATATATATATATATATATATATATATATGATAAAAACCAAAACCGCACACAGGATAAACGCTCCTGCACGAATAATAGAAGTATAATAATCACTTGAACAAACGTATATCATGCAGGTGCGAAGATGGAAAAAATAGTTCAGTTCATACGAAAGTCTCACAAATAAGAGCAGTCAATAACTGTATATCCAAAGCTTCAAAAACAATTTCCTGTAAGACTTCTCCGACTGTACATGAATGCCAAAAGCAATCCATAGACGATATATCAACGTAAATATTCAACAGAATAGAATTTTATTATTTGCAAATAGACAAGTAAGTGCTTTCACCAACAGGCTTTATCAAACTTTAAACAGTCAAATGCACCATCACTAAAGGTTTAAATAATATACAGCCTACTCCTGATAGGTTAATTAACCTAACAAATTATTCAATTGAACTTTAAAGATACACCATACACAAAAGACGCTTGTGTTTTTACATCTCACTAGTAACACTTATATGTATATTCTAAACTGTTAACTAATCTTGATCTATTCCAATGTTCTAAAAACATGCATATATATGTAATACATAAAATTAATATCTATATTTATATATGAACAAATTAACCTACTCCATAAACTAACATCTTAAAAATCTAAAAACATATTATAAATATACATATAACCATATGTTTATAATATAAATAAACATAAATATATATTAAAAGTATTGCATTACATTGTATTGGTGAATATAATAAATACCTATACTTTAAAACCTTACATTTTGAAAATTCTAGTAATATTTCAGATAACATAAATCTCAGCCCATTCAAAAATATATCAAACAATATCAATATAATAATAGACATATATAACATGTGTATGCCAAGATGAAATAATATAAAATATTTTGCCATAGATGAATATATTATGACAATTACCTAACTACAAAACACCAAAGCATTGGATATTGCTATCTACCTTAATTCAAACTAGTTGGTGGTGTGTGAGCTTCGTTAATCTCCTCATACGTAATAGTGGTTGGATTTGCACTTTATCATTAAGCCCAGGAAATTTATCTGCTCTTAACCGTATAATCCAACGCGTTTCACATTCCTGTAAATAGTTATCAACTTCACTCCCTCTGAGACCAGGTTTAATATGCTGTAATACTCTGAATCCAAAATAATGTGTAGCTCCCATGTTGATCACATGTTTAGCTAGGGCATAGTTCAAAGACCCTATCCGTGTGTAATACAGATGATCTCTCATACGTTCTCTTAGCTGTCTAAAAGTCTTACCTACGTAAAACGCAGCACACTGGACACACTTAGCTAAATAAACAACATGGGTACTCCTACAATCAGTTCTAGTCCCAAAATTATATTCAATATGCGTATAGGGATGTACAAACTTCATATCACTATCTATATACGCACACTGATTACAATTCTGACAGGGACGTGTGTTAAACTCGGCAGTGTTACTAACAATATTTTCCATAGTTAATTTATAACACAATTTACGCCTTAAATTAGGTTTATTCTTATATATAAATCTAGGAATATCACCTACTAACTCATTTAATTCCTCATCTAATCTGATAATTTCCCAATGTTTCTCTATAATTCCTTCAATTTCCTTAACGTCCCTCGTGTAGTAAAGAGTCATTCCCATTTTGGTTGGCTCATTGTCTTTACTAAATGATGACTCAAACTCTCCACTATATTGTTCAGAAAAGTACGGACGTGCCTTGTTACCCCTCATCTCATTCACTGTAGCAATACTTCTATCTATATCTCTGCTTTTATACTGTCTATCTAAAAGCCTATTCTTCAAATCCAATACTTCCTGTGTATACCCTATGTTAGTGGGGTTTAGTCTCGAGGCCCTCAACAATTGTCCCTTAATCACATTTCGAAACACGAAATCAGGGTGCATATTACACCTATGTAAAAGTGTATTTTTATAGCATGGTTTCCTATACACATTCGTGTTCAGTAGGCCACTATCTAACCTCATTATATTAATATCTAAGAAGGAGATACTGTTTAAGGAATAATTCAAAGTGAATTTAAGGAAGTCTGTAAATTCATTCATTCTATCCACAAAATGCAACAACGACACCTCATCCCCTCTCCACAAAATAAAAGATCATCAACAAACCTTCTAAAAAAGCCAACATTGTTTTGAAAATCTAAATCTGTAAACAGAAACTCTCCTTCCCAGTCGGCCATAATCAGGTTGGCGTAGCTATTGGCACACGAGGTGCCCATAGCTATGCCATCCTTCTGTGTATATATTTTACCATTAAAAATAAAAACATTATTTTGTAATATGATCCCAAAAATAAGGCTATCAAATCTATAATTTCTTCTCTTAAATCACTATTATTTCTTAAATATCTTTGTATTCTCAATATTCCTTCTTCATTGGGTATCACAGTGAAGAGGCTAACCACATCCAGGGTTACCATTATATATTGCTCATGCTCACTCAATGTCCTAGTGTACTCATACAATTCAATAAGAAACTCTTTACTGTCTTTAAGAATGTATGGGTTAGCATCCACAATAGGCCTAACATGATGTTCTACAAACAATGAAAATGGCTCAGTGAGCCATCCCTGCCCTGCTACTATCGGATGCATGGGTGGTTTTATCATAGACTTATGGACTTTAGGTAGACCGTGAATTATAGGTATAAGGGGATTTATAACTTTCAAAAACTTATATAAATTGTCAGAAATAATGTAACTCTTGGATAAGTCCTCTAGTGTATCATGCACATGAAAAATCTTAACACCTACATCATCCATACATATTACTCCATAAAACAATTTATCGCCCAACATCTCCTCCATACTCAAAACATAATCATTATTATTCATTATAACTACTGGGCCACCTTTATCTGATGGCCTAATAATGATTGATTCATCTTTACATAAATTTTCTAATGCTTTCCTCTGTAGGAACGTTAAATTACATCTACTCTTATTTCTCCGGGTAGAAGCTAGTTTCTTCTTTCTATACATTTCATATATATCATTTTCTACTAACTTTGAAAATGTATCTAACAGTGGGTGTTTTATAGGTATATATGTACTAATTGGACGAAATCCTTCATACTCCACACTGTTCTCTGACAAACTTCCATACTCTAATCGTAACTGCACATTCCGTGTGAACATTTTCACATCTAACACAGAGTCTGTAACATCACTGTCACAAGTCAGAATGAAACTGAGTCCGTTGTTTAGTAATTCTTCCTCATATTTACTAATGATTCTATCAGACAAATTAACTACTAGGGATGATCGACTTTCTCCCACATCTTTTTGAGTGTGTGACCTATTGGTTCCTCCCCCGACCCCTTCTGTTTGTATCTGCCCCTGCTCCTCGACCTCTGTCTCCCAGTAAACTGTTTGATGGCTATCAGGAAAGGAGCCTGCAGGACACATCTCCCGACATCCCTAGTTGTGGTTGAACACCTTTCTGTTTGAACCTTTTTTCTTACCACTCCACTGTCACTCACATCAGTTTCTTCGAGTGCACTTGTAGTCAGTGCAGTACATTCTAACCCAATATCAGGTGTATTTACAACATCTAATGGCACACTCCCATTATTTTGAATGTTCACTATCTCACTGTTACCTGAAACACTCTCTCGGTCTAAACTACTAATGGCATCAACAGTATTAACACTTGGTAATAAACACAAAGTAGTATTATTACTACTTCCATCTTCATACCTTCTTTTTCTTTCAGAAGATACATTTACACTTTTATGTTGCGAACTATTCACATTTGTATCAGAGCTATTACCATTATTAATACCATTATTAACATTACTAACATTATTATATCTCGGCCATGTAAAGACATGGCCGTTTTTGAAGACTTTAATGTCCCTTAAAAGCTTATTCCGTTTTTGTTCTAACAAACGTTTCTCATAAATGTGTACATTGTCCATCATTCTCTCTAATCCACATTCTGTTTTAGGACTTTTAAATCTGGAGACAATCATATTATAATGTTTATTAACACTGTCGCGTAGGGACTCTTCCTCTGCCCCATGAAACTTGTTTAAGGGTTTCATATAATTATAACTTAAGTCAAGGTTTAAACGTTGCCATTTAAGCAGCAATTCAGGCTGCGAGTTACCTGATCTTGGCATCTTAAGCACACGGAGTCCCCGTGGAACAACTTGTTTAACGATGCAGGCTTCAAAATGCTGGCGTTAAAGTTGTAACCTTTTCAACTTCAAAAGTTCCATTTCCAATCGACTTAACTCTGTATTTAATCCAGTAATATCGCCAGTGTCCTCACCATTAGAGTCTTGTTTGGTTTCTACTTCAAACGAAAGCAACTGGTTCTCAAGACCTGCAACACACTCCACGAAACACGCAGACTTTCGACCAAGCGTGGCTACGTCTTCCGGTCTATATGGTAATTCTACCATAGTGTCTCTAATGCTTTCTGCCATCTCCCTGGGGCGGTACTTACAAAAATAAATTAAATGATAAAAACCAAAACTGCACACAGGATAAACGCTCCTGCACGAATAATAGAAGTATAATAATCACTTGAACAAACGTATATCATGCAGGTGCGAAGATGGAAAAAATAGTTCAGTTCATATGAAAGTCTCACAAATAAGAGCAGTCAATAACTGTATATCCAAAGCTTCAAAAATGATCTCCTGTAAGACTTCTCAGACTGTACATGAATGCCAAAAGCAATCCATAGACGATATATCAACGTAAATATTCAACAGAATAGAATTTTATTATTTGCAAATAGACAAGTAAGCGCTTTCACCAACAGGCTTTATCAAACTTTAAACAGTCAAATGCACCATCACTAAAGGTTTAAATAATATACAGCCTACTCCTGATAGGTTAATTAACCTAACAAATTATTCAATTGAACTTTAAAGATACACCATACACAAAAGACGCTTGTGTTTTTACATCTCACTAGTAACACTTATATGTATATTCTAAACTGTTAACTAATCTTGATCTATTCCAATGTACTAAAAACATGCATATATATGCAATACATAAAATGAATATCTCTATTAATATTTGAACAAATTAACCTACTCCATAAACTAACATCTTAAAAATCTAAAAACATATTATAAATATACATATAATATCAAATATCAATATCAAACAATATAAATATAATAATAGACATATATAACATATTTTATATTATTTCATCTTGGCATACACATGTTATATATGTCTATTATTATATTTATATTGTTTGATATATTTTTGAATGGGCTGAGATTTATGTTATTTGAAATATTACTAGAATTTTCAAAATGTAAGGTTTTAAAGTATAGGTATTTATTATATTCACCAATACAATGTAATGCAATACTTTTAATATATATTTATGTTTATTTATATTATAAACATATGGTTATATGTATATTTATAATATGTTTTTAGATTTTTAAGATGTTAGTTTATGGAGTAGGTTAATTTGTTCAAATATAAATATAGATATTCATTTTATGTATTGCATATATATGCATGTTTTTAGAACATTGGAATAGATCAAGATTAGTTAACAGTTTAGAATATACATATAAGTGTTACTAGTGAGATGTAAAAACACAAGAGTCTTTTGTGTATGGTGTATCTTTAAAGTTCAATTGAATAATTTGTTAGGTTAATTAACCTATCAGGAGAAGGCTGTATATAATTTAAACCTTTAGTGATGGTGCATTTGACTGTTTAAAGTTTGATAAAGCCTGTTGGTGAAAGCGCTTACTTGTCTATTTGCAAAAAATAAACTTCTATTCTGTTGAATATTTACGTTGATATATCGTCTATGGATTGCTTTTGGCATTCATGTACAGTCTGAGAAGTCTTACAGGAGATCGTTTTTGAAGCTTTGGATATACAGTTATTGACTGCTCTTATTTGTGAGACTTTCGTATGAACTGAACTATTTTTTCCATCTTTGCACCTGCATGATATACGTTTGTTCAAGTGATTATTATACGTCTATTATTCATGCAGGAGCGTTTATCCTGTGTGCGGTTTTGGTTTTTATCATTTTATTTTATTTTTGTAAGTACCGCCCCAGGGAGATGGCAGAAAGCATTAGAGACACTATGGTAGAATTACCATATAGACCGGAAGACGTAGCCACGCTTGGTCGGAAGTCTGCGCGTTTCGTGGAGTGTGTTGCAGGTCTTGAGAACCAGTTGCTTTCGTTTGAAGTAGAAACCGAACAAGACTCTAATGGTGAGGACACTGGCGACATTACTGGATTAAATACAGAGTTAAGTCGATTGGAAATGGAACTTTTGAAGTTGAAAAGGTTACAACTTCAACGCCAGCATTTTGAAGCCTGCATCGTTAAACAAGTTGTTCCACGGGGACTCCGTGTGCTTAAGATGCCAACATCAGGTAACTCACAGCCTGAATTGCTGCTTAAATGGCAATGTTTAAACCTTGACTTAAGTTATAATTAAATGAAACTCTTAAACGAGTTTCATGGGGCAGAGGAAGAGTCCCTATGCGACAGTGTTAATAAACATTATAATATGATTGTCTCCAGATTTAAAAGTCCTAAATCAGAATGTGGATTAGAGAGAATGATGGACAATGTACACATTTATGAGAAACGTTTGTTAGAACAAAAACGGAATAAGCTTTTAAGGGACATTAAAGACTTCAAAAACGGCCATGTCTTTACATGGCCGAGATATAATAATGTTAGTAATGTTAATAATGGTATTAATAATGGTAATAGCTCTGATACACATGTGAATAGTTTGCAACATAGAAGTGTAAATGTATCTTCTGAAAGAAAAAGAAGGTATGAAGATGGAAGTAGTAATAATACTACTTTGTGTTTATTACCAAGTGTTAATACTGTTGATGCCATTAGTAGTTTAGACCGAGAGAGTGTTTCAGGTAACAGTGAGATAGTGAACATTCAAAATAATGGGAGTGTGCCATTAGATGTTGTAAATACACCTGATATTGGGTTAGAATATACTGTACTGACTACAAGTGCACTCGAAGAAACTGATGTGAGTGACAGTGGAGTGGTAAGAAAAAAGGTTCAAACAGAAAGGTGTTCAACCACAACTAGGGATGTTGGGAGATGTGTCCTGCAGGCTCCTTTTCCGATAGCCATCAAACAGTTTACTGGGAGACAGAGGTCGAGGAGCAGGGGCAGATACAAACGGAAGGGGTCGGGGGAGGAACCAATAGGTCACACACTCAAAAAGATGTGGGAGAAAGTCGATCATCCCTAGTAGTTAATTTGTCTGATAGAATCATTAGTAAATATGAGGAAGAATTACTAAACAAAGGACTCAGTTTCATTCCGACTTGTGACAGTGATGTTACAGACTCTGTGTTAGATGTGAAAATGTTCACACGGAATGTGCAGTTACGATTAGAGTATGGAAGTTTGTCAGAGAACAGTGTGGAGTATGAAGGATTTCGTCCAATTAGTACATATATACCTATACAACACCCACTGTTAGATACATTTTCAAAGTTAGTAGAAAATGATATATATGAAATGTATAGAAAGAAGAAACTAGCTTCTACCCGGAGAAATAAGAGTAGATGTAATTTAACGTTCCTACAGAGGAAAACATTAGAAAATTTATGTAAAGATGAATCAATCATTATTAGGCCATCAGATAAAGGTGGCCCAGTAGTTATAATGAATAATAATGATTATGTTTTGAGTATGGAGGAGATGTTGGGCGATGAATTGTTTTATGGAGTAATATGTATGGATGATGTAGGTGTTAAGATTTTCGTGTGCATGATACACTAGAGGACTTATCCAAGAGTTGCATTATTTCTGATAATTTATATAAGTTTTTGAAAGTTATAAATCCCCTTATACCTATAATTCACGGTCTACCTAAAGTCCATAAGTCTATGATAAAACCACCCATGTGTCCGATAGTAGCAGGGCAGGGATGGCTCACTGAGCCATTTTCATTGTTTGTAGAACATCATGTTAGGCCTATTGTGGATGCTAACCCATACATTCTTAAAGACAGTAAAGAGTTTCTTATTGAATTGTATGAGTACACTAGGACATTGAGTGAGCATGAGCAATATATAATGGTAACCCTGGATGTGGTTAGCCTCTTCACTGTGATACCCAATGAAGAAGGAATATTGAGAATACAAAGATATTTAAGAAATAATAGTGATTTAAGAGAAGAAATTATAGATTTGATAGCCTTATTTTTGGAGATCATATTACAAAATAATGTTTTTATTTTTAATGGTAAAATATATACACAGAAGGATGGCGTAGCTATGGGCACCTCGTGTGCCAATAGCTACGCCAACCTGGTTATGGCCGACTGGGAAGGAGAGTTTCTGTTTACAGATTTAGATTTTCAAAACAATGTTGGCTTTTTTAGAAGGTTTGTTGATGATCTTTTTATTTTGTGGAGAGGGGATGAGCTGTCGTTGTTGCATTTTGTGGATAGAATGAATGAATTTACAGACTTCCTTAAATTCACTTTGAATTATTCCTTAAACAGTATCTCCTTCTTAGATATTAATATAATGAGGTTAGATAGTGGCCTACTGAACACGAATTTGTATAGGAAACCATGCTATAAAAATACGCTTTTACATAGGCGTAGTATGCACCCTGATTTCGTGTTTCGAAATGTGATTAAGGGACAATTGATGAGGGCCTCGAGACTAAACCCCACTAACATAGGGTATACACAGGAAGTATTGATTTGAAGAATAGGCTTTTAGATAGACAGTATAAAAGCAGAGATATAGATAGAAGTATTGCTACAGTGAATGAGATGAGGGGTAACAAGGCACGTCCGTACTTTTCTGAACAATATAGTGGAGAGTTTGAGTCATCATTTAGTAAAGACAATGAGCCAACCAAAATGGGAATGACTCTTTACTACACGAGGGACGTTAAGGAAATTGAAGGAATTATAGAGAAACATTGGGAAATTATCAGATTAGATGAGGAATTAAATGAGTTAGTAGGTGATATTCCTAGATTTATATATAAGAATAAACCTAATTTAAGGCGTAAATTGTGTTATAAATCAACTATGGAATATATTGTTAGTAACACTGCCGTGTTTAACACACGTCCCTGTCAGAATTGTAATCAGTGTGCGTATATAGATAGTGATATGAAGTTTGTACATCCGGATATGCATATTGAATATAATTTTGGGACTAGAACTGATTGTAGGAGTACCCATGTTGTTTATTTAGCTAAGTGTGTCCAGTGTCCTGCGTTTTACATAGGTAAGACTTTTAGACAGCTAAGAGAACGTATGAGAGATCATCTGTATCACACACGGATAGGGTCTTTGAACTATGCCCTAGCTAAACATGTGATCAACATGGGAGCTACACATTATTTTGGATTCAGAGTATTACAGCATATTAAACCTGGTCTCAGAGGGGGTGAAGTTGATAACTATTTACAGGAATGTGAAACGCGTTGGATTATACGGTTAAGAGCAGATACATTTCCTGGGCTTAATGATAAAGTGCAAATCCAACCACTATTACGTAAGAGGAGATTAAGGAAGCTCACACACCACCAACTAGTTTGAATTAAGGTAGATAGCAATATCCAATGCTTTGGTGTTTTGTAGTTAGGTAATTGTCATAATATATTCATCTATGGCAAAATATTTTATATTATTTCATCTTGGCATACACATGTTATATATGTCTATTATTATATTTATATTGTTTGATATATTTTTGAATGGGCTGAGATTTATGTTATCTGAAATATTACTAGAATTTTCAAAATGTAAGGTTTTAAAGTATAGGTATTTATTATATTCACCAATACAATGTAATGCAATACTTTTAATATATATTTATGTTTATTTATATTATAAACATATGGTTATATGTATATTTATAATATGTTTTTAGATTTTTAAGATGTTAGTTTATGGAGTAGGTTAATTTGTTCAAATATAAATATAGATATTCATTTTATGTATTGCATATATATGCATGTTTTTAGAACATTGGAATAGATCAAGATTAGTTAACAGTTTAGAATATACATATAAGTGTTACTAGTGAGATGTAAAAACACAAGCGTCTTTTGTGTATGGTGTATCTTTAAAGTTCAATTGAATAATTTGTTAGGTTAATTAACCTATCAGGAGTAGGCTGTATATTATTTAAACCTTTAGTGATGGTGCATTTGACTGTTTAAAGTTTGATAAAGCCTGTTGGTGAAAGCGCTTACTTGTCTATTTGCAAATAATAAAATTCTATTCTGTTAAATATTTACGTTGATATATCGTCTATGGATTGCTTTTGGCATTCATGTACAGTCTGAGAAGTCTTACAGGAGATCGTTTTTGAAGCTTTGGATATACAGTTATTGACTGCTCTTATTTGTGAGACTTTCGTATGAACTGAACTATTTTTTCCATCTTTGCACCTGCATGATATACGTTTGTTCAAGTGATTATTATACGTCTATTATTCATGCAGGAGCGTTTATCCTGTGTGCGGTTTTGGTTTTTATCATTTTATTTTATTTTTGTAAGTACCGCCCCAGGGAGATGGCAGAAAGCATTAGAGACACTATGGTAGAATTACCATATAGACCGGAAGACGTAGCCATGCTTGGTCGGAAGTCTGCGCATTTCGTGGAGTGTGTTGCAGGTCTTGAGAACCAGTTGCTTTCGTTTGAAGTAGAAACCGAACAAGACTCTAATGGTGAGGGCACTGGCGACATTACTGGATTAAATACAGAGTTAATTCGATTGGAAATGGAACTTTTGAAGTTGAAAAGGTTACAACTTCAACGCCAGCATTTTGAAGCCTGCATCGTTAAACAAGTTGTTCCACGGGGACTCCGTGTGCTTAAGATGCCAACATCAGGTAACTCGCAGCCTGAATTGCTGCTTAAATGGCAACGTTTAAACCTTGACTTAAGTTATTATTATATGAAACTCTTAAACGAGTTTCATGGGGCAGAGGAAGAGTCCCTACGCGACAGTGTTAATAAACATTATAATATGATTGTCTCCAGATTTAAAAGTCCTAAAACAGAATGTGGATTAGAGAGAATGATGGACAATGTACACATTTATGAGAAACGTTTGTTAGAACAAAAACGGAATAAGCTTTTAAGGGACATTAAAGACTTCAAAAATGGCCATGTCTTTACATGGCCGAGATATAATAATGTTAGTAATGTTAATAATGGTATTAATAATGGTAATAGCTCTGATACAAATGTGAATAGTTCGCAACATAGAAGTGTAAATGTATCTTCTGAAAGAAAAAGAAGGTATGAAGATGGAAGTAGTAGTAATACTACTTTGTGTTTATTACCAAGTGTTAATACTGTTGATGCCATTAGTAGTTTAGACCGAGAGAGTGTTTCAGGTAACAGTGAGATAGTGAACATTCAAAATAATGGGAGTGTGCCATTAGATGTTGTAAATACACCTGATATTGGGTTAGAATGTACTGCACTGACTACAAGTGCACTCGAAGAAACTGATGTGAGTGACAGTGGAGTGGTAAGAAAAAAGGTTCAAACAGAAAGGTGTTCAACCACAACTAGGGATGTTGGGAAATGTGTCCTGCAGGCTCCTTTCCCGATAGCCATCAAACAGTTTACTGGGAGACAGAGGTCGAGGAGCAGGGGCAGATACAAACGGAAGGGGTCGGGGGAGGAACCAATAGGTCACACACTCAAAAAGATGTGGGAGAAAGTCGATCATCCCTAGTAGTTAATTTGTCTGATAGAATCATTAGTAAATATGAGGAAGAATTACTAAACAAAGGACTCAGTTTCATTCCGACTTGTGACAGTGATGTTACAGACTCTGTGTTAGATGTGAAAATGTTCACACGGAATGTGCAGTTACGATTAGAGTATGGAAGTTTGTCAGAGAACAGTGTGGAGTATGAAGGATTTCGTCCAATTAGTACATATATACCTATACAACACCCACTGTTAGATACATTTTCAAAGTTAGTAGAAAATGATATATATGAAATGTATAGAAAGAAGAAACTAGCTTCTACCCGGAGAAATAAGAGTAGATGTAATTTAACGTTCCTACAGAGGAAAACATTAGAAAATTTATGTAAAGATGAATCAATCATTATTAGGCCATCAGATAAAGGTGGCCCAGTAGTTATAATGAATAATAATGATTATGTTTTGAGTATGGAGGAGATGTTGGGCGATGAATTGTTTTATGGAGTAATATGTATGGATGATGTAGGTGTTAAGATTTTTCGTGTGCATGATACACTAGAGGACTTATCCAAGAGTTGCATTATTTCTGATAATTTATATAAGTTTTTGAAAGTTATAAATCCCCTTATACCTATAATTCACGGTCTACCTAAAGTCCATAAGTCTATGATAAAACCACCCATGCGTCCGATAGTAGCAGGGCAGGGATGGCTCACTGAGCCATTTTCATTGTTTGTAGAACATCATGTTAGGCCTATTGTGGATGCTAACCCATACATTCTTAAAGACAGTAAAGAGTTTCTTATTGAATTGTATGAGTACACTAGGACATTGAGTGAGCATGAGCAATATATAATGGTAACCCTGGATGTGGTTAGCCTCTTCACTGTGATACCCAATGAAGAAGGAATATTGAGAATACAAAGATATTTAAGAAATAATAGTGATTTAAGAGAAGAAATTATAGATTTGATAGCCTTATTTTTGGAGATCATATTACAAAATAATGTTTTTATTTTTAATGGTAAAATATATACACAGAAGGATGGCGTAGCTATGGGCACCTCGTGTGCCAATAGCTACGCCAACCTGGTTATGGCCGACTGGGAAGGAGAGTTTCGGTTTACAGATTTATATTTTCAAAACAATGTTGGCTTTTTTAGAAGGTTTGTTGATGATCTTTTTATTTTGTGGAGAGGGGATGAGCTGTCGTTGTTGCATTTTGTGGATAGAATGAATGAATTTACAGACTTCCTTAAATTCACTTTGAATTATTCCTTAAACAGTATCTCCTTCTTAGATATTAATATAATGAGGTTAGATAGTGGCCTACTAAACACAAATGTGTATAGGAAACCATGCTATAAAAATACGCTTTCACATAGGCGTAGTATGCACCCTGATTTCGTGTTTCGAAATGTGATTAAGGGACAATTGATGAGGGCCTCGAGACTAAACCCCACTAACATAGGGTATACACAGGAAGTATTGGATTTGAAGAATAGGCTTTTAGATAGACAGTATAAAAGCAGAGATATAGATAGAAGTATTGCTACAGTGAATGAGATGAGGGGTAACAAGGCACGTCCGTACTTTTCTGAACAATATAGTGGAGAGTTTGAGTCATCATTTAGTAAAGACAATGAGCCAACCAAAATGGGAATGACTCTTTACTACACGAGGGACGTTAAGGAAATTGAAGGAATTATAGAGAAACATTGGGAAATTATCAGATTAGATGAGGAATTAAATGAGTTAGTAGGTGATATTCCTAGATTTATATATAAGAATAAACCTAATTTAAGGCATAAATTGTGTTATAAATCAACTATGGAAAATATTGTTAGTAACACTGCCGTGTTTAACACACGTCCCTGTCAGAATTGTAATCAGTGTGCGTATATAGATAGTGATATGAAGTTTGTACATCCGGATACGCATATTGAATATAATTTTGGGACTAGAACTGATTGTAGGAGTACCCATGTTGTTTATTTAGCTAAGTGTGTCCAGTGTCCTGCGTTTTACATAGGTAAGACTTTTAGACAGCTAAGAGAACGTATGAGAGATCATCTGTATCACACACGGATAGGGTCTTTGAACTATGCCCTAGCTAAACATGTGATCAACATGGGAGCTACACATTATTTTGGATTCAGAGTATTACAGCATATTAAACCTGGTCTCAGAGGGGGTGAAGTTGATAACTATTTACAGGAATGTGAAACGTGTTGGATTATACGATTAAGAGCAGATACATTTCCTGGGCTTAATGATAAAGTGCAAATCCAACCACTATTACGTAAGAGGAGATTAAGGAAGCTCACACACCACCAACTAGTTTGAATTAAGGTAGATAGCAATATCCAATGCTTTGGTGTTTTGTAGTTAGGTAATTGTCATAATATATTCATCTATGGCAAAATATTTTATATTATTTCATCTTGGCATACACATGTTATATATGTCTATTATTATATTTATATTGTTTGATATATTTTTGAATGGGCTGAGATTTATGTTATCTGAAATATTACTAGAATTTTCAAAATGTAAGGTTTTAAAGTATAGGTATTTATTATATTCACCAATACAATGTAATGCAATACTTTTAATATATATTTATGTTTATTTATATTATAAACATATGGTTATATGTATATTTATAATATGTTTTTAGATTTTTAAGATGTTAGTTTATGGAGTAGGTTAATTTGTTCAAATATAAATATAGATATTCATTTTATGTATTGCATATATATGCATGTTTTTAGAACATTGGAATAGATCAAGATTAGTTAACAGTTTAGAATATACATATAAGTGTTACTAGTGAGATGTAAAAACACAAGCGTCTTTTGTGTATGGTGTATCTTTAAAGTTCAATTGAATAATTTGTTAGGTTAATTAACCTATCAGGAGTAGGCTGTATATTATTTAAACCTTTAGTGATGGTGCATTTGACTGTTTAAAGTTTGATAAAGCCTGTTGGTGAAAGCGCTTACTTGTCTATTTGCAAATAATAAAATTCTATTCTGTTAAATATTTACGTTGATATATCGTCTATGGATTGCTTTTGGCATTCATGTACAGTCTGAGAAGTCTTACAGGAGATCGTTTTTGAAGCTTTGGATATACAGTTATTGACTGCTCTTATTTGTGAGACTTTCGTATGAACTGAACTATTTTTTCCATCTTCGCACCTGCATGATATACGTTTGTTCAAGTGATTATTATACTTCTATTATTCGTGCAGGAGCGTTTATCCTGTGTGCGGTTTTGGTTTTTATCATTTTATTTTATTTTTGTAAGTACCGCCCCAGGGAGATGGCAGAAAGCATTAGAGACACTATGGTAGAATTACCATATAGACCGGAAGACGTAGCCACGCTTGGTCGGAAGTTTGCGCGTTTCGTGGAGTGTGTTGCAGGTCTTGAGAACCAGTTGCTTTCGTTTGAAGTAGAAACCGAACAAGACTCTAATGGTGAGGACACTGGCGACATTACTGGATTAAATACAGAGTTAATTTGATTGGAAATGGAACTTTTGAAGTTGAAAAGGTTACAACTTCAACGCCAGCATTTTGAAGCCTGCATCGTTAAACAAGTTGTTCCACGGGGACTCCGTGTGCTTAAGATGCCAACATCAGGTAACTCGCAGCCTGAATTGCTGCTTAAATGGCAACGTTTAAACCTTGACTTAAGTTATAATTATATGAAACTCTTAAACGAGTTTCATGGGGCAGAGGAAGAGTCCCTACGCGACAGTGTTAATAAACATTATAATATGATTGTCTCCAGATTTAAAAGTCCTAAAACAGAATGTGGATTAGAGAGAATGATGGACAATGTACACATTTATGAGAAACGTTTGTTAGAACAAAAACGGAATAAGCTTTTAAGGGACATTAAAGACTTCAAAAATGGCCATGTCTTTACATGGCCGAGATATAATAATGTTAGTAATGTTAATAATGGTATTAATAATGGTAATAGCTCTGATACAAATGTGAATAGTTCGCAATATAGAAGTGTAAATGTATCTTCTGAAAGAAAAAGAAGGTATGAAGATGGAAGTAGTAATAATTCTACTTTGTGCTTATTACCAAGTGTTAATACTGTTGATGCCATTAGTAGTTTAGACTGAGAGAGTGTTTCAGGTAACAGTGAGATAGTGAACATTCAAAATAATGGGAGTGTGCCATTAGATGTTGTAAATACACCTGATATTGGGTTAGAATGTACTGCACTGACTACAAGTGCACTCGAAGAAACTGATGTGAGTGACAGTGGAGTGGTAAGAAAAAAGGTTCAAACAGAAAGGTGTTCAACCACAACTAGGGATGTTGGAAGATGTGTCCTGCAGGCTCCTTTCCCGATAGCCATCAAACAGTTTTCTGGGAGACAGAGGTCGAGGAGCAGGGGCAGATACAAACGGAAGGGGTCGGGGGAGGAACCAATAGGTCACACACTCAAAAAGATGTGGGAGAAAGTTGATCATCCCTAGTAGTTAATTTGTCTGATAGAATCATTAGTAAATATGAGGAAGAATTACTAAACAAAGGACTCAGTTTCATTCCGACTTGTGACAGTGATGTTACAGACTCTGTGTTAGATGTGAAAATGTTCACACGGAATGTGCAGTTACGATTAGAGTATGGAAGTTTGTCAGAGAACAGTGTGGAGTATGAAGGATTTCGTCCAATTAGTACATATATACCTATACAACACCCACTGTTAGATACATTTTCAAAGTTAGTAGAAAATGATATATATGAAATGTATAGAAAGAAGAAACTAGCTTCTACCCGGAGAAATAAGAGTAGATGTAATTTAACGTTCCTACAGAGGAAAACATTAGAAAATTTATGTAAAGATGAATCAATCATTATTAGGCCATCAGATAAAGGTGGCCCAGTAGTTATAATGAATAATAATGATTATGTTTTGAGTATGGAGGAGATGTTGGGCGATGAATTGTTTTATGGAGTAATATGTATGGATGATGTAGGTGTTAAGATTTTTCGTGTGCATGATACACTAGAGGACTTATCCAAGAGTTGCATTATTTCTGATAATTTATATAAGTTTTTGAAAGTTATAAATCCCCTTATACCTATAATTCACGGTCTACCTAAAGTCCATAAGTCTATGATAAAACCACCCATGCGTCCGATAGTAGCAGGGCAGGGATGGCTCACTGAGCCATTTTCATTGTTTGTAGAACATCATGTTAGGCCTATTGTGGATGCTAACCCATACATTCTTAAAGACAGTAAAGAGTTTCTTATTGAATTGTATGAGTACACTAGGACATTGAGTGAGCATGAGCAATATATAATGGTAACCCTGGATGTGGTTAGCCTCTTCACTGTGATACCCAATGAAGAAGGAATATTGAGAATACAAAGATATTTAAGAAATAATAGTGATTTAAGAGAAGAAATTATAGATTTGATAGCCTTATTTTTGGAGATCATATTACAAAATAATGTTTTTATTTTTAATGGTAAAATATATACACAGAAGGATGGCGTAGCTATGGGCACCTCGTGTGCCAATAGCTACGCCAACCTGGTTATGGCCGACTGGGAAGGAGAGTTTCTGTTTACAGATTTAGATTTTCAAAACAATGTTGGCTTTTTTAGAAGGTTTGTTGATGATCTTTTTATTTTGTAGAGAGGGGATGAGCTGTCGTTGTTGCATTTTGTGGATAGAATGAATGAATTTACAGACTTCCTTAAATTCACTTTGAATTATTCCTTAAACAGTATCTCCTTCTTAGATATTAATATAATGAGGTTAGATAGTGGCCTACTGAACACGAATGTGTATAGGAAACCATGCTATAAAAATACGCTTTTACATAGGCGTAGTATGCACCCTGATTTCGTGTTTCGAAATGTGATTAAGGGACAATTGATGAGGGCCTCGAGACTAAACCCCACTAACATAGGGTATACACAGGAAGTATTGGATTTGAAGAATAGGCTTTTAGATAGACAGTATAAAAGCAGAGATATAGATAGAAGTATTGCTACAGTGAATGAGATGAGGGGTAACAAGGCACGTCCGTACTTTTCTGAACAATATAGTGGAGAGTTTGAGTCATCATTTAGTAAAGACAATGAGCCAACCAAAATGGGAATGACTCTTTACTACACGAGGGACGTTAAGGAAATTGAAGGAATTATAGAGAAACATTGGGAAATTATCAGATTAGATGAGGAATTAAATGAGTTAGTAGGTGATATTCCTAGATTTATATATAAGAATAAACCTAATTTAAGGCGTAAATTGTGTTATAAATCAACTATGGAAAATATTGTTAGTAACACTGCCGTGTTTAACACACGTCCCTGTCAGAATTGTAATCAGTGTGCGTATATAGATAGTGATATGAAGTTTGTACATCCGGATACGCATATTGAATATAATTTTGGGACTAGAACTGATTGTAGGAGTACCCATGTTGTTTATTTAGCTAAGTGTGTCATCATTTAGTAAAGACAATGAGCCAACCAAAATGGGAATGACTCTTTACTACACGAGGGACGTTAAGGAAATTGAAGGAATTATAGAGAAACATTGGGAAATTATCAGATTAGATGAGGAATTAAATGAGTTAGTAGGTGATATTCCTAGATTTATATATAAGAATAAACCTAATTTAAGGCGTAAATTGTGTTATAAATCAACTATGGAAAATATTGTTAGTAACACTGCCGTGTTTAACACACGTCCCTGTCAGAATTGTAATCAGTGTATATAGATAGTGATATGAAGTTTGTACATCCGGATACATATTGAATATAATTTTGGGACTAGAATCTGATTGTAGGAGTACCCATGTTGTTTATTTAGCTAAGTGTGTCCAGTGTCCTGCGTTTTACATAGGTAAGACTTTTAGACAGCTAAGAGAACATATGAGAGATCATCTGTATCACACATGGATAGGGTCTTTGAACTATGCCCTAGCTAAACATGTGATCAACATGGGAGCTACACATTATTTTGGATTCAGAGTATTACAGCATATTAAACCTGGTCTCAGAGGGGGTGAAGTTGATAACTATTTACAGGAATGTGAAACGCGTTGGATTATATGGTTAAGAGCAGATACATTTCCTGGGCTTAATGATAAAGTGCAAATCCAACCACTATTACGTAAGAGGAGAT
The DNA here is from genome assembly GCF_019279795.1 of Protopterus annectens. Classification (NCBI taxonomy): domain Eukaryota; kingdom Metazoa; phylum Chordata; order Ceratodontiformes; family Protopteridae; genus Protopterus; species Protopterus annectens. The sequence goes on along the minus strand of NC_056747.1, from coordinate 1,080,584,998 downwards.
TAAGGAAGCTCACACACCACCAACTAGTTTGAATTAAGGTAGATAGCAATATCCAATGCTTTGGTGTTTTGTAGTTAGGTAATTGTCATAATATATTCATCTATGGCAAAATATTTTATATTATTTCATCTTGGCATACACATGTTATATATGTCTATTATTATATTTATATTGTTTGATATATTTTTGAATGGGCTGAGATTTATGTTATCTGAAATATTACTAGAATTTTCAAAATGTAAGGTTTTAAAGTATAGGTATTTATTATATTCACCAATACAATGTAATGCAATACTTTTAATATATATTTATGTTTATTTATATTATAAACATATGGTTATATGTATATTTATAATATGTTTTAGATTTTAAGATGTTAGTTTATGGAGTAGGTTAATTTGTTCAAATATAAATATAGATATTCATTTTATGTATTGCATATATATGCATGTTTTTAGAACATTGGAATAGATCAAGATTAGTTAACAGTTTAGAATATACATATAAGTGTTACTAGTGAGATGTAAAAACACAAGCGTCTTTTGTGTATGGTGTATCTTTAAAGTTCAATTGAATAATTTGTTAGGTTAATTAACCTATCAGGAGTAGGCTGTATATTATTTAAACCTTTAGTGATGGTGCATTTGACTGTTTAAAGTTTGATAAAGCCTGTTGGTGAAAGCGCTTACTTGTCTATTTGCAAATAATAAAATTCTATTCTGTTGAATATTTACATTGATATATCGTCTATGGATTGCTTTTGGCATTCATGTACAGTCTGAGAAGTCTTACAGGAGATCATTTTTGAAGCTTTGGATATACAGTTATTGACTGCTCTTATTTGTGAGACTTTCGTATGAACTGAACTATTTTTTCCATCTTCGCACCTGCATGTGTGTTTGTGTGTATACACACATTTGAAATTGGTTACTTTGTTCAAAATTACCAAATGTTGACATCTGTTTGGTCAACAGACTTTGGCTGACAAAGCAGATGATCAACAGGTGTGCAAGACTGACATTCTCCAGGGTTGGGGAATATGCTCTAGCCTCAGGGATTGTGTAATCTCAAAGTTAATCTATATAATTTGTATGGGTTTTGGGGGCACAGGGGTGCTTATACCTTGCAAAAAACAATCCCCAGGGTTCAATAACCTTTTTTTTCCGTGCAGGAACAGTGTAGCTGCTCCTGCACAGAATATGGCCGCCGACCAATCCAGTAAACTCTGAAACTGCCGTGCATGAGCCTGCCTACACTGTTCTTGCATGGAAAGCCATGCAGAATGCTAATTACCTCATTGCTGGTGAAAACCATGCAAATGAGGTGAATTAGCGATTCAGCAACCAGGCCGGTATCTGTGCAAGAACAGTGTTTCTTGCAGAAATGTGTTCAGTTACTAACCAAACACATTTCTGCAAATAACAAATCAGGGGCATGACAGCTCAAATAAAAGCATGTATTATAATCTGTAGGCATGCCAATGGCCAAATATATGGCCATTAGCATGGAAAAGTGTTTAAATTTTATAAAATGTAACTGTTTTTTTTTTTTTTTGGCTGATCTCGGCCGTTTATGCTTAGGCCAGTGGTACGCAAATGTGGAGGTGCTAAAAAAAGAAAAAAAAATAGTGAAAAGTCAATTTTAAGTGAAATCTGCATTTTGTCATTATAGTGTATGACATGCATAATCAAAACAATACCAGGGAACAGTAGTTGTCAAGGGGAAAGGACCCGTGTTAGTGCAGTAACTGTGGACTAAGGCAGTAGGGTATGCAAATGAGGGGAAATTTACTGAATTACCTAATATTGTAAGTCCACACACTGCACCTAACCATGTAGATGCTAGAACACGATCAAGTAGGCAGGAGGAGCAGCTAACATGAAAAGGGTGTCTGTCATGCTTGCTGTAAGCACATTGGAGCTCTGTGGCCCATGTTTGCCCTTAACTAAGCACAGCTAAGTGTGGGGGTGTGTCTCAGGCTTTATAGCTTTGTGTACATTGCCTAAATGAGTGTGCACATTGTGCACTGGGTCTTAAAAAAAAGAATAAAAGAAAGAAAACAGGAAATGGCAACACTGTGTACATGTAAGCAAGGGGGTGTGTCCAAGGATGTCTACCCTTGTTTACCTTGCCTAAATGGGACTTAAACAAAAACAAACAAAAAAAAAAAAAACAGGAAATGGCAGCATTGTTGACATTTAGGGACTGTGTTTGTGCTGCATGCCTTGCACCTTAAATGGGAGGAAATGTCAAATGGAACAAGAAAATAACACAAAGGGAAATAGAATACAGCCAGTTAAATGCAAGTAGTATAGCTAACAGGTGGAATGTATCAATCTCAGCCAATCACACAGGCAGCATCTGCAGCACACCACTATAAATTGTTTAAACACCTTTCAGTCTGGTTTTTCCTACAAACTCTGAACCATAACTGTAAACATACGGAGACATTTTAACTGACAAAACTAATAAAAATGTTAGGGGCTGCTGTCACGTTGATCTATCAGTATGTGCTAGAGGCTAAGGGTGGTGAGGAGGATAATGATGACAACCGCCTCAAACCAAGGAGGAGGAGGAGAAGAGTGTTCAGACCTAGGTTAGCCTACCAGGGGCTACATGATCTGGAGATAGTACAGCACTACAGGGTGGACAGAGACCTACTTCAGCAAATCATCAAACTGTGCCGGCCCCACCTTAGACCCAGAAGCGATAGAGGGGAACCCATCCCAGTGGATACCAAGGTATGTGTAGGGGTCTACTTCTTTTGACCTAACTTTCATTTGCCTGACACTCATTTTCCTGACCCCATTTGACTGAAATTTCATTAGCCTGACACTTCATTTGCCTGAAACTTCATTTGACCGACAAGTATTATTAGCAAGAAAATGCAATATGCCCCCTTCCCCACTGCAGTGCGACCCTGGAGTTAGAATATATAGTTGGGGGGGTTGTGGGGGGCAAAGCCTCCCACTTCATTTCATATGATATTGTTAACTTTTGATGTAATATTGCTTAGTAACAGAAAAGTAAGTGGGGGGCTTCGCCCCCCACACCCCCCCTAACTATATATTCTAACTCCAGGGTTGCACTGCAGTGGGGAAGGGGGCATATTCCATTTTCTTGCTAATAATACTTGTCGGGCAAATGAAGTGTCAGGCAAATGAAATTTCAGTCATTTGGTCTCAGGCAAATGAGTGTTAGGCAAATGAAAGTTAGGTCAAAAGAAGTAGACTCATGTGTAACCCTAAGAATACTAGCTACAGGTACTTTCCAAAGACCAACTGGGGACATCATGGGGGTCTCACAAGCATCAGTCCAGGATACTCCACCAGTTCCTGGATGCCATGCAACCACTTGCGGCTGAGCACATTAAATTCCCCAGCACTCGTGAGGAGAGAACTGGCAATATGCATCTCTTCCACCATGTAACAGATGACCCGGAGGTACTGGGTGCCATAGACTGCATGCACATCCACATCAGAGTACCATCCATTAACCAGGATAGGGTCTATCTAAACTGCAAGGGATTCCACTCCATCAACTGCCAGGTTGTGTGCAATGCCCAGGGCATTATCATGACTATGTGTGCTGGCAGCCCTGGAAGCTATCACGACTCCCACATCTGGGATTCATCACAGCTGTACTAGGCATTTGCCAGTGGGGACATCCATTTGGCCATCTGATGGGGAATGCTGGCTACTCACTGGAGCCATGGTTGATGACACCCATCAGAAATGCATACTCACCCACACAAGAATGCCATAATGAGGCACATGCACAAACCAGGATCATTGTAGAGTGTGTATTTGGGATGCTCAACTCATGGTTCCATTGCCTTGACATATCTGGTTGAGCCTTGCAGTACTCTCCAGCCACATGTGCACACATATTCATAGTATGTGCCATGCTACAGAATATGATCCTGCGGAAACAGCTGCAACCGGATCAAAATGGGGAAGGGTCACACAGCTCCCCACTATTGCCAAGGTCTCCACAGGCACATAGGGACTGGGAGGAGGAACATCCTGAGCCTGCCCCTGTAGACAGATGGAGGCATGCCCAGTATGCCCTGGCCTTGGCAAAGAGGCAATGCATAGCACATACACTGACACTGTAGGGACTGAGGGACTGATATCTCACTCTGACTCACACACACACACACACACACACACACACACATACACACATACACAGTAAAATGGATGCCAAACATCACACCACCTATACTTTACCATATATAGGCAGTGTACTGCATGCATCCGACATAGTCAACCCTCAAGCACCATCCTTACAACTGCTTCAGGCATAAGGTAAGTCAGTCTTCTTAACAATAAATGAATGGAGTAGAATGTTCTGATAACTTATCTATGGTATTGATGCAAGCATGCAAGGGAATGGGGTGGCTTACTGGGACAGCAGTAGACAACTGTCAGCTATGTGGGACAGCAAGAGGTGTATGCCCAGTACTGGCTTATCCACACTATGCAGTACCACCCTAGTTGCCAAATACCACTGCAGTATATGTGGTGAGCCAAATAATTGGGGGGGGGGTCATAGGTCACATGCATGGATGTCAAAGTGGGGGTCCCATACTCACCCCCAGCCTCACCCAGCAGATGATCTGTAGAAAACCATACAGAAATGTCTGGAAAAGACGTGACGACATCTATGAAATTCCGACCTACAGACTTACACAGTGATATCACAGCAGGTCTGGCAGTGGCAGTATAGCTCTGAAAAGTAAGAAATCTGAAACTAAAAATGTTTATGCCAGAACAATCTGACATGTGGTCGATACTGTCATGCCTGTAGTGTCAAAGATAGGGCACACAATTATGCTAAATGGGACCAAAATGTTAAGCAAATATCAGGACAGTCTGTGCAAATGTGTACTGGGTACAGCTGTGCCCTCCCAGCCTTAAGCAGCATCCAGCTGTCACCCTGAGTGATGACGCAATATGAGCAGAAAGGAATCATTAGTAATGCCCAGTAAACTTAATGGTGCCATCACAGGGGTGTCCACTGCCTGGAAGCAGACATATGATCATCAGAATGCGCTGCCTTGCTACAGATGTCCTGCATCTGTCACACCTGGCCTACAGGCCCCTGGTAAAGGCCCATGCCTCATCCACAGTGCCCTTTTAGGGAGTGTCATGAGGCCATAACACTAACATAACACAGTCAACAAAATGCAAAGAAAGGCCATGCTGCTAACTGCTAGGAGCAAACCTGCCAACCTCAGAGAGCCAGAAATCAGGACAAAGCCATGGATAATGGAGTAATAAAGGTCCAAAGAGGAGGACACCCTTGAAATACTGCTCTTATAATGTTTGAAAGTTGATGGAATGATTGTATTTGCATGGAATGTCTAAACAGTATGAGGTCTGAAAACTGCCATGTCAACTGTCAGTAATATCAGACTTCAACCCTGAGTGAGTTGCAAAACACTTTTACTTGAAAAACCACACTTGTTTGGGTAACTGACCTGATATACGATTCATGAATCTGGACATTGTGTGCAACTCTGTATAGTTGACAGGTATGGCTAGGAGTCTAAACATGGGAATGCACCCATTGCAGGCAGTCCTAACCCTGGAAGATGGTGATATGTCTGCACCCACATAAACCTGGCACACAGCCATGGGGAGTAACACATCCTTTCCTGATCACTCAACCTATACAACATCCTGACCCCAAAATGTAGGTGGCCAAGCCAAATGAGATGGGGCATACACATTTTTGAGACACACACACACACCTCCAGGCTGGTCCAACAGTCCAATATACACAAGACGCCCCAAGTGCCATCAAGTCATGAGAAGACCCCTATGCAAAGTTTTGATAGCTACAGGCCAATATATCTGACCTAGGACCCCCCTCCCCCACAAATCTTACCTCCTACAAATCTATCTGGAGTCCACCTGTCACCCTGATCCTGTCTGACTTATATTATCCTACCTTGGACTGGAAATCAAACCATGCCAGAACAGAAATGTGCAGAGATTTCCCCCACTGTAACATATTACCAAGGTGCTGGACCATTTATAGAGCTTCAGCAGACAATTGGTTGTAGGCACACACCTCAGCAGGCTAGATTGTGCAAGAATGCCTAGCATTTGGCCCATAATATTGGTTTGTGCATTATCTATTCTGTACTCCTCTGGTAAATCACTGTGATGCTCTGAGGAGGTATGTCACAAGGTACTGAAACAATACATTACAGTGTCATACGTCATATATGTCAGATGTCTGCTAAAACAAACCCTGTAACTCTAGCAACTCATTCATTACTAATAGAAATACTCACAATCGCCCTATGTATGGTCCATTGTCTCCTCATTTTGATAGGCTATCTCCAGATATCCTGCACCAACAGACTGAGAGGTATGGAAAAACCACCAAGCTGGAGTACAACAATCTCTGGAATGGAGTCCCACATTTACTAAAGAAGTTCACACTGGGCATTCTCAGAATTGTCAGTAGGCTCTAGGAATTAACAGGCTTTTCTACCCAGTGCACATCACATCATCCTACATTAGCAGTCCTGAAGATGTCTGTCACCATAGAAGTACCTCTGGACAGCCCGCAACCCTGTAAGCTCTGTGGCAATATGCGATCATTTGTGTAACACTATAGTATATGTAACTAGGTAGGTAGGAGTTCTAATCTCAGTCCTGGCAAGTCCTTTCAAATGTAAAAGTGTGCAGGTGTGTGTCTGTGTGTTTATAAGTCAAATATTTTGTGTCCAGTCACACCCAGTAGACTTCCCATTGCCCTACTTTAGCAGTCCTGCAGACATCAGTCACCTTAGAAGCATCTTTTGTCAGTCCTCAGCCATATAAGCTCTGTGGCACATGTGTGTGTGTGTGTGTGTATAAGACAAAGATCTTGGGTCCAGTCACACCCTGTACACTTCCCATTGCCCTACTTTAGCAGTCCTGCAGATATAAGTCACCTTAAAAATATCTTTCGTCAGCCCTCAGCTCTATAAGCTTTGTGGCGCATGTGATAACTGTGAAACACTATAGTGCAAATAATTAGTTAGGTAGGGGTTCTAACCTCAGTTGTGGTAAATGTGTGTGTGTATATGTGTAGGTTAAAGTAACTTATGTCCTTTCCCACCCAGTACATCACCCATTGCCATACTTTACAAGGGCTGGTGATGTTCCTCACCTTAGAAGTACCTTTGGACAACCTTCACCCTGTAAGCTCTGTGGCATGTGTGATAAATACATAATACTGTAGTAGCAATAAATAGATAGGTAGGGATTCTAATCCCAGTCCTGGCAAATGTATGTGTGGGCAGGAAAATATCCTGTCTGTGGGGGGCGGGGTTGTTGTGTTTGTGTGAGAACCATATCCATTGAGGGGTGAATTTTGCTACATTTTCTGTTGCCCACCCAGTACATGTCCTAGCGGCCACATTACAAGGCCCACAGTTGTCATCCACTGTAGAGGGAGCTGTAGACACTCTGCAGCCCAATCAGCATTGTGCCATATGCAATAACTATGTTTCAGTATGGAATAGATAAGACAGGCAGCCCACTTAAGCCTTGGATACCACTCCCCACTCACGAATCATACACAAACAAACTCAGCTAGGCATCAACCCCTATATTAGTAGGTGGCCTGCAAACTGACTCACAGATAGAACCCACAGTGTTAAACAAGTGGACACCATGTCAGACTACTGACCAGTTATGAGTGGAGTCCCACAGGGTGTGGATCTGGGTCCCCTCATGTTCAGGATCTACACCTCTGAGGACCAGCCCAATGCAAACACACCCTGGCTGACAATGTTTGCAGATGACTGCATGGTGGGTGCCATCACTACCCCCCTCCTGGGATGTTGACCTCCTTCACAAAAGCCTCTCTGAGACCTATGACTGTTGCCAGAACCCTGCATATTAGCTCAATGCCAGATGATGTTCTGCCATCCCCTTTGGGTACAACATGGTTCCCACAAAGTAATACATTGACAGTAGTCCACTGAACATGGACATTGTTATAAGAAAACTGGGAGCACAGATTGACAGTGAGCTCTCTGTTGACCAACAGAGTGCCATTGTCTTCAGAAAGTCTATCAATGTGTCACATCTCCTGACTAAGGGTGTTGAATCCAGGAACTAAAAGGACAGTGTTTCCCTGTACTCTCCCCTCAGTAGGCCAATCAATGTGTACAATGGCCCATTTGCCATGTACCCCACTGGACACCTGCAACAACAGGAGAGGCTGAAAAAGTACCCCACAAAGAGGATCTTAGATCTTACACATTTGACTTATATGGACAGACTCCAATAACTCCAACAAATCTCTGTCCCATATTGGCTACTTAGGTGTGATCTCTGCCTGACTTACACAGCCATGTCTGACCCAAGTCTGTCAGCAATGCTACATCTAAAAAAAAAAATCTGTCCATGCCACATACCACAGAGACCTCAACCCCATCCTCACAATCAACAGGACATGATGGAGGGACAGGTTCACAACCCAGACACTGGCTACACTATGGAATAGGTGTTACATACATGTCAAGCAGAGTATATCACTGGCCCTCTGCAAGATAAATCTGGAAGAGTGCATGGGGAATAGAATACCCACCCTGGAGATCACTCCAGTGAATATACTCAGTAGACACAATGGGGAGTATCGTCAGATGGCATGATTCCAGGGTATTCCCATGGGCTAGCCTTGTAAAGCCTCCATGTCCATTTGCCTACTACACACCCATGAAGCTTTGAACCTATGGATCTCAGTCCTGCTAAGTGTGTGTGTGTGTGTGTGTGTGTGTGTGTGTGTGTGTGTGTGTGCACTAGTGTGTATAAAAGTGTTTGTGAGTGTGTAAACATGTGGGTGAAAGTAGTTTGAGGCCCATCTCACCCAGTCCAACTACCACTGCCATACCTTACAAGTGTTGTTGATGTTATTCACTATATAGGTACCCTGGGACACTCTTCACCCTATAAGCTCTGTGGTGCATGTGGTAACTGCATAACACAATAATACCAGTAACTACATAGGTAGGGGTTCTAATCTGAGTCCTGGCAATTGTCTCTGTGTTTATATTCGTGTGTAAGTGTGTATATGTGTAGGTTCCAGTATGTTGTGGCCTCTCTCACCCAGTACATCACCCATTGCTATACTTTGCAAGGCCTAGTGAGGTCCCTCACCTTAGAAGTACCTTTGGACAAGTGTTACCCTATAAGCTCCAAAACGCATGCAATAAATGCGTAACAATGTAGTACCAATACATAGATAGGTAGGGGTTCTAATCTGAGTCTTGACAAATGTGTGTCTGGGAAGTGTTTCCTCTGTTTGAGTGAGAACTCTATCCATAGAGTGGGTTTTACAATTTTAGGCCATTGTACTCTGAGTGCATGTCTCAAGGTCCACTTTAAAAGACCCGCTGTCTTCATCCACCATAAAAGTATCTGTTGACACTCTTCTGCCCAATAAGGCCCATACCGCATGCAGGAACTACGTGAAATATGAACTAACAAGATAGGCAGGCCTGCTAATCTGGATATGGCTGCTCTGTATGAATTTAAGTCTGACAGTGTTATGTGGTTGACATTGGCTAGAGTTTGGACTCTTATATTTGGTGTGTTACTCACACATTTTTGTCCTTGGAAAATCAATCAACTACTCTGAGGATTGCAGTCAGTAAATGGTAACATCCATGTGTGTTTCTGACTTCATATCCCTCAGAACATATATGTTACAACAATGCTGCTACATCAGCAACTTTCTCAGTTTATAACAGCAATATGTCAATAATGCCCTTGTGTTTGGGCCTCTGCCCCCCCCCCCAAGTATGGCAGGCTTTGTCCAGATGTCATGCAGTAAGAGGTGGATAGGTATAGTATATCATTATATAGTGACTTCATTCCTGATATCATCGCAGTGATGTATCAGATTGACAGACATGTTATGTGTAGGCCTGGATGTTCTGTGTGACTCTATACAGTTGAGAGGACTGTGTATTTCTGGTGATGATTGACAGACTGTCAGGATTGTGTAGCAGTGTATTGTAAATATGTTATTTGGCCTGTGTAGGGAGGGGGTAGTTGTATGTGTTATGGGTCCTTTTCTATCTTACTTTGCATGCTGCTCTAGTTTCTGGTGCTCTATCAGCTGTATATGTTTCTAGGGGCAGACTGACACAACCCATACCACAGTCAGGGGTCAGAATACACTGTGAATTGGGCCAGTATATATAGGGGTACTGTGTGAGTGGCAAACATGCTGATGATTTTGTTCACACAGTTCATATACTCTACTGTTCATGTGGCTTACCAGTATGTCACTTTGAATGTAGTGAGATTGGTTATGGGTAGTCCACTTTCACCCTGGTGTCTATCAGTGCTGTTACATCCCTGTAGTGCCTGATATATTTGCAATTACATGTGTATTCCCCCATAGCAAAATTGGGTTAGTCTTGTGTCAGTTTGCCTGTAGTTTAGACAGTGCTTGTTGACCTGCCTAGCAGCTCAGTGTAGTTTCCCCTGCTGTGATGTTAATGTCCAGATATTTATCAGATGTACTGTTGCCTGGCCCTCATAAGTCTTGTGTATTTCTGACACATCAGTAGGATTATGTGAAGATTTATGTCAGTAACTAGTGAGGAGTAATTTAGTTTTGGACTTGGGCTGTTCCAGTCAATATATGTTAGAACAGACAAAAGTGCATCAGCTTTGTCACCTTATCTACTCCAGTATTTGGGATAGGTTCCCAGTTTCATGGCTTTACCCACCCCCTTGTCAGGCTTGGTCCAGATTTGTTGCACTAAGGGCTTCTGAGCATACCTTTCTACTGGCCAGATTGTTTTAGACTGTTCAGGTTCATTGCTCATATTTCTGGTCTATTCTACAGAATCATTATTTTCATTTCTGTGGTAAATCACTGTGATGAGCTGAGGATTTCTGTCAGTAAATGATGACATATATTTCAGTTTCAGAACTCACATCCTTCCGAACATGTATGCTGACACAAACCCTGTTACTGTAGCAACATTCTACATTTATAACTGTACATTATATCCCAAATCTTGGCCCATTGTCCCCCCATTTTGACAGTCTTTGTTCAGAATTCTTGCACTAAGAGGTGGAGAGGTATGGTGCTGGGTATGACTCCACTACATGTTATGGGCATATATATATATATATATATATATATATATATATATATATATATAGATATATATATGGTTTACCATCAGAAGGTCGAACCGGACCCTATCGAATGATGGGATCATCGGCACACTTCCACAAAACCAACAATGTCGAATATTGTCAAAATATGACTCAACATAAACCTATGAATGGGCTTTAACATGGGTCAAGATGGGGACGAGATTCATACTTTGACAATGTCACTGTTCAGCCTCCGGACTTTAACCTTCTGATAGTAAACACTTGTGTATGTATATATATATATATATATATATATATATATATATATATATATATATATATATATATATATATATATATATATATATATATATATATATATTCTATATGTATTTGTTTTATATGTATATCTCCATATATCTGATGTATATACTTTTTCATATTTATCTATCACCATACACATCTATATGTGTATATTTATATATACTAAACATGACTGATTCCAAAGTGTTTGTTCCTGGCTATTTTATACCTGTACTGAATGATATACTTGAAAAAGCAGTGTTCATTATTGCAGTTCTGATGGTGTAGTGGTACATTGCTCTGACTGTGGTGTATGGGATTCTGGGTTTGATACTAAGCAACATTGGTTACTTTGTTGCTGGGCTGAACAGTGGCTGATGGATACAGAGTGATTAAAGCACTTTTAAGCAGTATTAAGTGGTTTTGTGCCGGTTTATGCATAGCTAAGTGACGCTTACATACGGTTAAACGTACAGGCGCTTACTCCATTTTGGCTTCGCTTAACATTGTGCAAACACACTTACTCCTGCTTACCCCTGTGCTAATTTCTTTAAAAGAATAGAAAAAGGGGTGATAGGAAAGTGGTGAAAAGGGGGCACGCAAAGGGAAAAACAATATGAAAGATAGCTAGGGATGTGCAGATGGGTGTAGGGAAGGTCCATAGCTGTCCATTTCTAATACAGCAACAACGGTGCATTTGTACAGAATTTGGAGGTGAATTGGGACACTCAAAGCCCTGAGAGAGGGTTGAGGACAACAGTAATGTCGTAAGCCAATTAGACCAGATTACATTTGTTCAGTGGACACATGTCCGAAATGGACAGCTAAGTATGGGGTGACATTTGTTTTAGGCACAGATTGCCTTTTTTTTATAAGGTGAGAGTGGGATGTTGGGGAAGGATAGTAGGTATATTTGGAGAAGTTAGTTGGGTAGGAAAACAGACAAGACAGACAAGACAGCTGACAGGGGTGGTATACGACACATGTGGGGGGTAAACACCTTGGATGAGGAGGGTGGTTGGGAATCAGATGCACATGAGCCCCATATAGTTACAGTTGGACTGAGGTCCCCACCCATGGGCAGTCACCACTGCATCTTCATGGCCCCGAAGGTGGCTGTGCTGGGGGCTGCACAGGACTGGCAGGTTGACCTTCAAGATGTGCCAAGTGGCCCTCAAGCTGGCACAGCTGATCACAGTACTCTGAATGGAGGATGTTGTGCACCATTCCCCAGACCTGACTGTGGGTGATGGTCTCCTGTCCGCACCCACTCCCAGGGAGGGACAAGCCCTATCCCCTGAGGCAGTTCCACCTGAAGGTGGTGCAGGACCAATGAAAGAGGAAAGGCTGGGTTGGGTTCCAGACATGCTGGGGCCTGGTGCTACAGCCATATGAGGCAGGACAGGTGGATCCACCGGAATCGGCCTTCCCAGACATGCTATGGTGTTTTAGTTTAAAAAATATCTTGGTTAGTCATGAACAGCACATTTCAGGATCAGTTATAACAGCATGCATGGGTGTTCCAATTGACCCCATAAAACAGAATTGAAACAGTTGCATAGCAAACAGATAGCATACATATATGGAACCACAGTAGGCATTAGAACAGCATGCAAGTTACATTGATAGCAGCAGGCCACCTATGATAATATTTGAACAGGGAACATTAATATTCAAACTGTTCAATATTTGTATAACAATAGGACACATGTCCCAAAAGTAGGTTTGGAGATGAACATACCCATTTAATGTGTATGAAGTATTGATGCAGATAGGGTGGCGGAGAGAGGTTAGCTAACAACTGTCTATGCTTCAATTTTCAACAACTATACAGATCATTACTCAACTCATTACTCTCCAGAGCTGACCTCACTGTATATCTACATATGGCCTGGGGGTGGACAGTGGGATTGTTGTACACAGTGTATTGGTTAAGCCTTCTTACAGCTAATAGACACATTTCCTTACCTGGAAGACATGTTGAAGAAATATCTGTTAACACTACCTGAGTGTTTCTACACATATTCACATCTTCACAGTTACATATGTGACAATTACAGGGGTGCCCAGCACTCATGTTTGGGGAGTGTGGTACTGACATACTCCACCTGGGTTTCTATCTGTCTCCCTGGTTATTAGCAGCAGTGACCATTAGCCATAACAGTGTGACACTTGGTGGACATGCATCGGAACAAAGTGCTTGGTGTATATACTTATCTTGCTATCATTTGCAGCCTTGGGGTTGGACAGTGGATATGTTGAACACAGAGTATGTTGGTAAAGCCTTCTTACAGCTACTACAAACATTTACTTACCTGGCAGACCTGTTGAAGAAACATCTGCTAACACTACCTGACTGTTTCTACACATATTCACATCTTCACAGTTACATATGTGACACTGACAGCAGTGCCCAGCACTCATGCTTAAGGAGTGTGGTACTGACATGCTCTTCCAGGGTTTCTATCTGTCTCCCTGGTTATTAGCAGCAGTGACCATTAGCTGTGACAACATGACACTTGAGGGACATGTATCGGAGCAACGTGCTTGGTGTATGTACTTATCTTGCTGTCATTTGCAGCCTTGTGGGTTGGACAGTGGATATGTTGAACACAGAGTATGTTGGTAAAGCCTTCTTACAGCTATTGCAATCATTTCCTTACCTCACAGAACTGCGGAGGTATTTTATGTTAATACTACCTGACTGTTTATACAAATATTCACATATTCTTGTGTGACAATATGCATTCAGCGTACTACCACTGCTAGAATTTGAACCATGCCTGTTTGTGCAAAAAGGTACACCACAATTGTTTTTCATCACTATGAGCTACTTCTTACTCATGTTTGACTTTTTTCTCCCTACTACTCTGGTTTGCACAATCTGTTAGACAAATACCCTAGGTAATGACAACTGTACTGCAATTTTCAGACAACAGATATGTGTTCAGTTTTCAGTAATAGTTGCATAAAACAGTTATTTTCTACCAGAAACACATAGGTATGCAGAACCTGTACACATTTATATTCCTACCACAACATGACAAAGTAAACACAACAGTCAGGGGTTTTTAATTTTATTCAATATTACAGAGACCTTTATTCACTTGATAACAGTCCTTTATTCATTGCACATAGTACAGTACACAGTTTACCTACTAGTTTTTGATACTCTACTGCTTTCTATTTATTTACTCTGAACACTGCAAGCTAGATTTTTACTCACCAGCCTCCTGGTACAGCCTTAGCAGCCTGCTAGGGTGTGCATCAATATTTGCAGCCTCTGATCTGCAGCTGTACAGGAGATAAATACAATGTTATGCATACCTATTGATTACATCTTCAGGCTGGACTTTGCAGAACACTAATTGATACCTTCTAGGACATTCCGTGCCCATGCATCTTGGATCCACTGGTCCAAGAGATCCCTCTTCCTACACTTCAAGTCAGCGTAATTGTGCTGGACCTGCTCACCAGTCTGAAGGTTACCAGTAGCACTGGGGAGGTCACTGTCCGAGATGGTCCCAGGTCTCTGCTTTGCATTGGGAGCCCTAGTACTGGTCTTGCAGCAGTCTCCCTTCATAATCTATTATGAGGAGTCCAACCATGACCCTGGACTCTGGAATGTCCCAATGCTGCACCCGAAAGTGCACACCCTCACCAACGCCAGCCATAGTGCCTGTAATGATCAGCTACAACTGGTTATGGTTGTATTCCCACCTGCAGAGTTTAAATAGGGCTGGAATCCCACTCTATGCTTTGATTGGCTGATTTTGAATATGCTGAGCTAAGCTAAGTGATGTGCAAACTTGCTTAGCTAAGATAAGCATTGCTTAAAGGAGTAGATGCTAAGCACTGCTTACCAGTGTGCAAATTTGCTTAGCTATGCTAATTATTGCTAAACATTTAGATTTAAGCAATGCTTACACATGCTAAGCATAGCTAAGCAAAATTTAGCATTGTTCAGCTTTCATTTTATGGATTATCAGAATTGTGGGATTGATTCCTTATTAATGACATCTTATGATATGTATGTTTACCTTCCATAATATCCCCCTATGTGCTTTCATTACATTATATTCTTGTGTAGCTATACTGTATGGGACACTTGTATTTATATGGGGGTTTCACATCTGTACTACAGTGACACCTCACATTTCGACCTGCTGCACTACCCTGGTTAACAAATATATATTATTTACTACCTATTTATAAAAAAAAGATATTTTAGTGCTGCTTTCACAAATAAAAATGAATGGACTGCACTGGGGTTCGAACCGTGAATAACTACATATTAATTGAAAGCTGTAACCACTACACTATCTCATTTGGGTATTTTGGCTGTATATTGCTATTTAGCTCCTTCTGAAGTTTAAGCTATGCTGAAGACAGCTGTGTGACACACGCACACCCACTCAGCTATACTTAAACTTTAGAGGGAAGGGAAAAACAATAAAAATTTGTTTTGACTTAGTTTAGGGATATGCACATAACTAACAGTCATACCTGTCAGCCTCTTAGAGCATAAAATCTGGTCAAAGCATAACATGACAAAAACAAAAACAAAAAAACTAAAAATCCTATCTCTCTGCTCATTTTCTGCCTTTCTATAACAAGTAGAGTCCGGTTTTCAGATTTTGCTGAATTCTGGGCTGTTTTGTAGTTTTTGTGTTGCCCAGGCCTTACTAAGGTAAAAGGAAGCTTCTCTGTTCATCAGTGAGAGTGGTGAGCTTTGAGCAGCCTATCTGTTGCTGGAGGAGTGGTTTCAGCTTAGAATCTGTAGTTTTATTGGCCATTTTGGGCAATTTCTATCCCTTTCATCTTTCTGTTTAAAAACCCATGTTTTTGAGGTTTTTCATATCACACAGCGCCGTTTAACTAGGGTTAAACTATTCCTGGTGCCAGAAAGTCTGCTCTTCTAGATTTCCCTTAAAACTAGCCAGTTTTCTAGGTTTAGCACTCAAAACTGCTTCCTTGTGCTCGGCACTTGTTCAAAACACATTGCAAGCACTAAATAATCTACAAATTACTGCAGCACTCAACTTTCCTCACTTGTTAGGAGGAAAACAGTTTTTAGTACTTAAATTAATAAGCATCTATCCAGGCATGTCTAAGGGTCAGGTCCCGGTATTTTTCCCTGTCCACCCGATGAATCTGGACAACTTGGGTCAATATAGCAATTGCCTCATGTACACTGACAACCCCCTCCTCCTACCACCCAAAACTACATCCTGTGAGAGATGCACTTATATAACCAAACTGGAAGTCAAGCTCTCTCCAGCCAAGACTGTACTAGACAGTCAAGAGGAGAAGGCAAACAGCTGCACCACACTCAGCACATAGTCCATCAAAACCTACACCACTTAAACCCACACATAGTAACACAAAACACAAACCTACATTCACAGAGGCTCTCAATAAAAATCTACCCAAACAGCAGAGGCCTTCAAAGTTGAAACACAAGCAACCACCCCCCCCCAACACTACCCAAATGACACATAGCCCACAAAATCAGTGTGCCACTCAACCTCAGCCCATAATGCAAAACAACATACCCAACACACTAGTCATAGGGATTCTATAGTCAGGCACACTACTGTCAGCTACCCGTCATGTGCCAGGATCTGACACATAATACAAGCACTCAGGTCACTCCACAACAAGTATAAATATGACTCTGTCATTGTCCATGTTGGTGTGAATGACCTGAGATGCACCTCCCTGGACTACATGAAAAGAGACATGGAGGAGCTCTTGGAACATGTAGCCCAGGCAGGTATGACCCCCCTAGCCCTGAGTAGCATCCTGCCATCACCCAGAAGGATACCACAATGCAAGGACAAAATGATTGATGTCAACAATTGTCTAAGCTTCTGGTGTCATTCTAAGGGGATCCAGTGTCTGTATACCAGGGACAGCATGATCAACAGACCATGATGCTTTGCCAGAGATGGCCTGCACCTGTCGCCCCTGGGATTCCAGATACTGGCTAAGGCTCTTGCCACCCCTATAGTGCCTTTTTTAGGCAAGGTTCAAATGACAAACTCACCACCATAGCAGGTATAAGCAAGCAAAATCTGAGATTAATGTTACTCAATGCTAGAAGTCTAAACCTCAAAATGCACTCACTCAAGACACTCCTTAAAATGGAGAACATCAATATCTGTGCAGTGACAGAGACCTGGTTCAAGGTTCCAGAGAGCACCCCTGCATTGCCAGGCTATAACTCATACCACACCATTCGGCCACCTAACCTGGACTGAAACACTAAAGGAAGAGGCGTGTCCATATTCACTAAGGATATCCACACCTCCAGGCTAGTTGCTCAACATAATGCATCCAAAATTATCCAAGTGCAACTAACACTGGGCAAGACTGTAATCCAGGTTGTAGCTTGTTACAGATCCCCTGCCATGCCCCAGGATGCCCACTCCACATTTCTTGATAAACTGGGTAATATTAAGGTGCAGCCTAATACCTTAATAATGGGCAATTTCAACTACCCCACCATTAATTGGGAAAACTACTCATGTACTTATTCATTTGCTCAACGCTTTCTGGAATTCATAAATTCCAACACCCTGGATCAGCTTGTCCATACCTCCAACAGTGGTAGCAATATCCTGGACCTGGTCATTACTAATATGGGCAACCCATGTTCAAAGCCAGAGGTCAACTCTTTGCTGGTCAGATCCGACCACAAGCTAATCACCCTAGACATCAATATCCCAACCCCTCCTCATTAAGGAAACCAGTGTAAAAACTTCTCCAAAGCCAACTTCATGCTTCTTAAGACAGAAATGGCAAACTTCACGACACCCATACAGATGGAAAATAGAGGTATAACTGCTGAATCCTATACAAATGCACTGTATAAGCATATTCACAAGTGCATGGATAGTGCCATCCCCAACAGAACCAAGATAATATCCTCCAAAAAAAGGAAGCCAATCTGGTGGTCCCCTGCTATAAACAAACTCTACAACAGAAGGAAGAAGCTGTTGCAAAAATGAGTAAAATCCCCTGATTGCAGAAACTCCCTGGTCAGCCTCAGTAAGAAGCTGAGATCCCTCATAAAATCCCCAAAGCTAGTTATGAAAATAAAATCACCACTGATCTAAAGACAATCACAAAGCATTCTACAGCTAAGTCAAGAATCTCAATGGTAACACTCAGATCTGCTCTGAGCTACAGCACAATGGCACTAGATATACACAACCGATATTGCCAACATCCTGGCAGATAGGTTCAGTGTAAACTTCACCCCCCTCACCCCCCAAAGGGCCCAGTACTATACCATAAGAATGCAAAACCCCTGTAATCATGACTGCATAACTAAAGACCACACTCTCCAAAGCCAAGAACACAGCATCCATGGGACCTGACAACATCCCAGGCTGTGTTCTGCACAAACTAAAGAATGAACTGGCACCCCACCTAAGTATCATGTTCAGTCATAGCCTCACTTCAGGCTTTGTGCCTGCTGTATGGTGCAAAGTAATGGTTATCCCACTCCACAAAGGCGGCACCACCACGGACCATGGGAACTACCAACCCATTAGCCTGACAAGCCTGGTCTGCAAGGCTATGGAACATATCATCTTGGAGCTTATAAACAAGGACATAGGTAACCTCCAAATTCTGGACCCCACTCAGTTTGGGTTAGTAAAATATAGGTCATGTCTCCTAAACCCGATAGACTTCTTTGAAGCAGTCACCAGAGCCGTGGACAAGGATAAGGTGGTGCACACATCAATATCTTGACCGCGCCAAGGCTTTCAACACCATCCCCCACTCTGGAATTATAGTTTAACTCACTAGACTGGGCATAAATCCCTGTTTCACAAGATGGGTGGCCAGCTGGCTCACTAACAGAACCCACACAGTGAAAGCAGCCAACTCCAAATCCAACTGACCAGTGACAAGTGGAGTACCACAGGGCTCATTCCTGGGTCTTCTTCTGTTTGGCATCTACTTCTCAGAAGTCCAGGCTAATACTACAGGTCTTTGGCTAAAAAGTTTGCAGGTGACTGCAAACTAGTTGCCATAATGGAATCCCCTAATGATGTGGGCATTCTACAAAGGGCCCTCACTGAGACTGATGCTTGGTGTCAAAGTCATGGCCTCAAGCTCAATGCCAAGAAGTGCATTGTCATCCCCTTTGGGAAAAACACTGTACCCATGAACTACCACATAGACCAAGCATTTGACACCAAGCATCAGTCTCAGTGAGGGCCCTTTGTAGAATGCCCTCAATGCTAGTAGTCTAAACCTCAAAATGCAATCACTCAAGGCACTCCTTAAAATGGAGAACATTGACATCTGTGCAGTGACAGAGACCTGGTTCAAAGCTCCAGAGAGCACCCCTGCATTACCAGGCTTCAAATCATACCACACCTTTTGGCCACCTAACCCAGAAAGAAGCACTAAATGCGGAGGTGTGTCCATATTCATTAAGGATATCCACACCTCCAGGCTAGTTGCACAGCATAATGCATCCGAGATTATGCAAGTGCAACTAACTCTGGGCAAGACCGCAATCCCAATTGTAGCTTGCTACAGACCCCCCACCATGCCCCAGGATTCACATTCCTCATTTCTTGATACACTGGAAAGTATTAGGGTACAACCCAACACCCTAATAATGGGCGATTTCAACTATCTCACCATTAACTGGGAAAACTACTCATGTACCAACTCTTTTGCTCAACGTTTTCTAGAATTCATAAATTCCAACGCCTTGGATCAACTTATTCACACCCCCACCAGGGGCAGCAATATCCAAGACCTAGTCATTACCAACATGGGAAACTGGTGTTCCACACCAGAGATCAATTCCTCGTTGGTCAGATCCGACCACAAGCTAATCAGCCTAGACATCCACATTCCACCCCTAGCCCCAATTAGGGAAACCATCGTAAAAAACTTCTCAAAAGCCAACTTCACACTTCTTAAGACAGAAGTGGCAAACTTCATGACACCCATGCAGACGGACAATAGAGGTATGACTGCTGAATCCTACACAAATGCACTTTATAAGCACTTACACGAGTGCATGGATCATGCTATCCCTAATAGAACCAAGATGTTATCCTCCAAAAAAAGGAAGCCACTCTGGTGGTCCTCTGCCATAAACAAACTCTACAACAGAAGAAATAAACTGTTGCAAAAAAGGGTAAAATCCCATGACTGGAGGAACTCCCTGGTCAACCTCAGTAAGAAGCTGAGATCCCTCATAAAATCCTCCAAAGCTAGTTACGAAAACAAAATTGCCACTGACTCTAAAGACAACCACAAAGCATTCTATAGCTATGTCAAGAAGCTAAATAGGAACACTCAGATCTGTTCTGAGTTACAGCATAATGGCATGAAATATACAGAACCAACTGATATTGCTAACATCCTAGCAGATAGGTTCAGTGCTAACATTACCCCCCTCTCACCCCCTAGAGGGCCCATCTCTATACCAGAAGAATGCAAAGTTCCTATAATCATGGCTGCACAGGTAAAAAACACACTCTCCAAAGCCAAGAACACAGCATCCATGGGACCTGACAATATCCCAGACTGCATTCTACATGAACTACATAATGAACTGGCACCCTACCTAAGTACCATGTTCAATCATAGCCTCACCTCAGGCTTTGTACCCACTGAATGGTGCACCGTGACAGTTATCCCACTCCACAAAGGGGGAGCCATGACGGACCCCGGGAACTACCGCCCCATTAGCCTGACGAGCCTGGTCTGCAAGGCCATGGAACATATCATCATGGAACTCATAAACAAAGACATTGGTAATCTCCAAACTCTGGATCCTACTCAGTTTGGATTTGTAAAAGGCAGCTCATGTCTCCTAAACCTGATTGACTTCTTTGAAACAGTTACCAAAGCCATAGATGAGGGTAAAATGGTTCACACAGCTTATCTAGATCTTGTCAAGGCTTTTGACACCATCCCCCACTCTGGAATTATAGATAAGATCACTAAACTAGGTATAAATCCCTAAGTCACAAGATGGGTTGCCAACTGGCTCACGGACAGAACCCACACTGTGAAAGTAGCGGATTCCAAATCCGACATCAGACCAGTGACAAGTGGAGTACCGCAAGGTTCAGTCCTGGGTCCTCTCCTGTTTGGTATCTACTTCTCTGAAGTGCAGGCCAACACAGAAGGTCTTTATTAACAAAGTTTGCAGATGACTGCAAACTAGGAGCCATAATCGAAACTCCTAACGATGTGGACAAATGACAAAAGGGCCTCACTGAGACAGATACCTGGTGTCAAAGCCATGGCCTGAAGCTCAATGCCAAAAAGTGTATTGTCATCACCTTTGGTAACAACTCTGTACCCAGGAACTACAACATAGCTGGTAGTCTACTTAATGCCGAAAATGTGATAAGAGACCTTGGGACACAGGTGGACAGTAGTCTCTCCTTTGATAATCACATCGCCACAGTGGTCAGGAAATCCTTCTAGGTGGCTCATCTCATCACAAAAGGATTCTCATCCAGAAAAAAAGAGGTCATTGTTCCCCTCTACTCATCACTCATTAGACCCATTATAGAGTACAATGCCCCTTTTGGTATGTATCTCACAAGACATCTACAACAACTGAAAAGACCACATAAATACCTCACAAAGAGGATTACTGGCCTCAAACAGATGCCCTATGCAGACCGTCTCAAAAAACTACAGCTTTACTCCATCACATATCACCTACTCAGGGGCGATATCTGCCTAACATACAAAGCTATGTCAAACCCAGAGCTGTTGGACATGCTCCACTTAAAGAAATCCCAATCCCTCTGAGCTACATGCTCTAGGGACCTTAACCTTGTCACCACAATAAACAGAACATGCTGGAGGGATACATTACTGTCCCAGAGACTTCCCATACCCTGGAACAGACTACCTATCTATGTCAAACAGAGCTCCTCATTAGCACACTCTTCAAGAAAAATCTTGATGATTGGATGGGAAATGGGAAATTCACCCCGGGGATCACTTCTGTGGCTCTGCTCGACAGGGGCACAGGAAAATAATTTTCTTGGGTGGCGAAAGCCAGGGTACATTTTTTGGCTAGGCTTGTATGGGCCCTAGGGCCGATAGCCTAGTACCTACCTATGAACCTATGAACTTATAATCACATCACCACAGTAGTCAGGAAATCCTACCATGTGGCACACCTCATTACAAAGGGGTTCACCTCCAGAAAAAAGAGGTAATTGTTCTTCTCTAGTCATCCCTCATTGGACTCATTATAGAGTACAACACCCTGTTTGGCATGTGCCTCACAAGACAGCTACAACAACTAGAAAGGCCACAGAAATACCTCACTAAGAGGATTACCAGCCTCAAACAGATGCCATACGCAGACCGTCTCAAAAAACTCTACTCTACTCTGTCGCTTATCACCTACTCAGAGGCAACCTCTGCCTAACATACAAAGCCATGTCAAACCCAGATCTGTTGGTCATGCTACACTTAAAGAATCCCCAATCAAGGGGCCTAAACCTTGCCACCACAATAAACAGAACATGCTGGAGGGATAGATTCCTGTACCATAGACTTCCCATGCTCTGGAACAGACTACCCATTCATGTCAAGCAATGCTCCTCATTAGCCCTCTTTAAGAAAAATCTTGACAATTGGATGGGAAATAGGAAATTCACACCGGGGATCTCTTCTGTGGCTCTGCTAGACAGGGGCACAGGAAAATAACTTTCTTGGGTGGTGAAAGCCAGGGAACATTTTTGGCTAGGCTTATGTAGGCCCCAGGGTTGATAGCATAGTACCTACCTATGAGCCTATGATGGGGGACAAAGAGGGACAGATTTTAAATATTGCACTTAAAAACTTAGAAAGTTGATAGAATAATAGGTTTTGCACGAGCCATGACTTTTTTAAAGGATGTGGAGTCTTAGACTCAAATGTTTGTCATTATTTTATGACTTCCATCCTCAGTTCTTTGCCAGACAAGTACAGATTTTAGGAGGAAAACACCTAATATATGCGGCAAAAATCTGCATTCTGCAAAAATCTGCACAGTTGAAAGGTATGCAACAGTGTTAGCGGACACTCATAGAGCATAAAATCTGGACAACGCCTAACATGATGGGGGGACAAAGAGGGACAGATTTTAAATATTGCTCTTACAAACATAAATAGAAAGTTGATAGACTAATAGGTTTTGCATTAGCATGAATTTTCTGAAGGATGTGGAGTCTTAGACTCAAATGTTTGTCATTATTTAATGACTTCAATCCTTAGCTCTTTGTCAGACAAGTATAGATTTTATTAGAAATACACCTAACATATGAGACAAACATCTGTATTCTGTGAAAATCTATACAGTTGAGAGATATGCAACAGTGTCCACGTACAGCGTTTTTGTTTTCAAAGTGCCATATGGCACTTCCTGAGTGCAAAGGGTGTGTTTACTGTATGAGCACTGCTCGGACATGCCCCCTGCACTCGTTCATGAATCATGTCCATGTAGGTTATACAGCAGCACGCCTTCATGAATATGCAAGGTGCGCTGCTGTGCTGCACGACACAATCCACTCCATGCAAGAATAGTCTTATTCTTTCACAGAGGTTTATTGAATCACGGAGAATGTTTTTGCCTTTTTTGTGTGTAAGTTTTATTCCGCAAGCAATGAGGATTTCCCCTTGCACATGTGTGGTGCACTGCCGATATTTGTGTTGTCAGCTTTTTATGGTCAATGTTGTTGGCAGCATCCAGGTGCTGAAATCATAGTAAGTACACCCATAGATATATAGATAAATATAGATATAAATATAGGAGGGTGACAGTGGCACAGTGGATAGCATTGTCACTTCACAGTAAGAGGTTCTCAGGTTTAATTCTTGGCTGGTGTGCCTTCTGTGTGGAGTTTGCATGTCCTCCCTGTGTTTGTGTGGTTTTCCATTGGGTGTTCAGGTTTCCTTCCAGATTCCAAAGACATGCAGTAGGTGGATTAGAATCTCTAAATTGGCCATAGATGTGAGTGTGCATGTGAGTTGTTGCTGTGGAAGAACTACAGCCTCAGGGCTAGCCACCCAGCAGTGTGAATCTTGGCTCTAGATGATTGTCACTAGTGAAGTGATGCCCAGACCCCATGTGCAAAAATGGGAAAAAGGGGGTGTGGATTGATGGATGCATAATAGATATGGCTATAGATATAGCTATTGATATAGATATAGATACATGCATGTTGCTCGGCAAGTCAGGAAGAAACAGGCAAATGTTGTGGGTTCTTATTCAAGCAGCTTTTTTATATACAAACACATCATAAACGAAGCCAAGTAACTTTAACTTATAAACAAACTAGCTATCATGCACATAAATGTTAACACTCTGGCTGCACTTTCAAAATGGCATTGAAGCTAACACATGTTTGGTATTTATATGCACACACAAACCTTGGAAATGCTTTTTAAAGGAAAACTCCACCCTAGAACTAAAAAAAAATATTTTTTCACTCTATCTTTGTTTCCTGACCTATTGTAACACCTCAAAGTCATTCTAAGTGTTTTATTTGTAATTTTAGCCTGTTTTCCATAACATGGCTACCAATGGGGCTTGATGTATCAATGTGATCTTGTACTCCCTCAACCCGTTCTCTTTCTCATAATACTTTGTATGACTCATGTCAGACATAAGGAAGTAACTCTAAACTCCCATGCCATTGACATATAATGGGATTTGGGCAGGTCACTGTTATTTTCTTTACCTTCTGTAAAAGGACTGCTTCTTTTTTGTCTCTAATTACCCTCATTTATGTTTGGCTCAGACCTTCTTTTACACTATCCAGCTACAACTAGAAAAGTAACTAAACTGCAGGCCTTTGTTCATGGTCTTCTTTTGCAGTCTGTGGAATTGATTCTGCAAGGGTCTCTCAGTGCAGTAACAGTTTTAACACCTCTGCAGTAGTGTGGGAGCAGGGGACTCTCAATTCCTCTTGAACTACAAAAGAAAACACTGAACAAAGATCTGCAGTTTAGTTACTTTTCTGGCTGTAGCTGGATAACTTCTAAGTGTACTGTAAAAGAAGGTCCATTTTGAAGTTGTACTTTTGCAATTTAAGCATAATTCTTTATAATCTCACTGGAGCTAAATGCATAGGCTTCTTTAAAATAGTAACCAAAGGTTGATGATCAGTTTCAATCTGGATATCTCGACCATAGATATAATCATGAAATCATGAAACTTGAAACATGCAAACACTACTGCCAAAAGTTCCTTCTCAATTTGAGCATACTGCATCTCAGTCTGGGTAAGTGTTCTAGATGCATAGGCTACTGGCCTGCCTTCTTGAAGAACAACTGCACTCAAAACAAATTTCAAAGCATTGTAGGAAAGAGTCACTGGTTTGTTGACTTCATAGTAGCTTAATGTTAGTGGGGTAGCGATTTTCTGCTTAAGAACTTTAAGTGCTTTCTGGTGCTATTCTAGCCAAGACCATGTAACATTTTTATGTGTCAGCTCTCTCAAAGGTGCTGTCAGTTCACTGTAGTCTGGTATAAACTTGCCTAAATAGTTGACCATACCAAGAAAATGGTGTAGAGCTTGCACATTATCCAGTGTTGGTATTTCAAGAATGGCTGCTTGCTTGGATGGATCTGGTCTCAAGCCAATACTTGTAAATAAATGACCTACATATGTAACTTCTGGTAGTCTGAATTTGCACTTCAGAGGATTGAGCTTTAAGTTCACTTGACATGCTGTCTAGAACTCTCTTAAAATTTCTGTTATGCTCTGCCTCACCATTGCCTCCAACCAACCATCTACTATTATGGCACAAGGATAACCCCAAAAAATTTGCTCCATTGCACACTGAAAGACTTCACTTGCAGAATTTATTCCAAATGGCATCTTGAGGAATCTATATCTTCCAAATGGGGTACTGAATGTAGTTAGTAGGGAAGATTTGCGATCAAGCATCACTTGCCAAAATGAACTCTTTGCATCCAAGACAGAAAAAACAGTGGCATTCGGTATCAGGGCTGCAACTTCTTTGACTGTGCGTATAGGATGATGCAGTGTCTTCAATGCTTTCTTCAAATCTCTTAGGTCAATGCATATTCTGATTTCATCTGAGCCTTTTTTATGAGCTGCTACCATGGGCGACACCCATTTGGTAAGTTTTGTAGCTGGACAGATTACACCATATTACACTATTTTATCCAACTGAGCTTTGACTTTATACTGCATAGCTATCGGATCTCTTCTTGCTGGTCTGACCACTAGACTGATCGGTCTAGTTTCATAGAATACACAACTGGAAGTTTGCCCAACTTGTCATCAGAAACATCAGCATATTCATTTTCAAACTGTCCCTGAGACCCAGTAATGACTGCACAGGTCTATGAACTACATAGAATAATAGGCTATAACAGTTCTTGTCCACATAACATGAAAGCACTAACAAGCCTTCAGTTTGAATTTGTTCACCTCCACAAGCACCACGTTTTGTACAACTAGTCACATTTAGTTGTTTACCAGCTGTAACCTTTGCAAAAGTATCTGCAGACATAACATTGACTACTTTGAGCTCGTTGGATTTACCATTGATCCAAACAGTACAAAACACTTAATTTCTTGCTGATAAATCTACTGCATCAATCTTTTCACCAATCACTGACACACCATCTATGTAGAAAGCAGGTTTACTTGATCAACTTTGTTTTTGAGTGACCCTTCTTTGAAACTGTGTGAGGTCTACTCAATTTACAAAATCTTTGAAAATGGATCCATTTCTTACATTTGTGGCATTACTGACCACATGCTATGCACTTTTCTCTTTTGGACTCATGGCTGGCACCACAATTGTGACAGTTAACAATAAAGCTTGATTTGGCTTTTGCTGCTTCACCCTTATACTCTACTGAGCAGCATCTGTTCTGCATCAGATAACCTTGATTCTGCACTGAGCATGCTCCTTTAACTGAACTGGTCTTGGAATTTACTAGAAGACTGCGAGTTTTACCTGGAAGTCCCGCACGGGCTGCTGCTGGCATGTGCTTAGGCCTGCTTTTGCCTGTCACATGCTGCATGCTATCTACATTAGCTCTGGAGCCTATTTAAACCATGTTCTTATCACTAGCAAGCATACTTGTGTGCTTTTCTGTAACTTCATGGATCTGACAATCTCAATGGCTTTGCTCAGCATCAAATCACTATCACAAAGCAAAATCTTTCTCACAGCAGCATTACTAATACCACACATGAGTCTGTCCTTTATTAACTCATCTTTTAAATCACCAAACTTACACATTTTAACTTTATTTCTCAGGTCAGTAATGTAAGCTGCAAACGTTTCCCCTTATTTCTGATCTCTCGTGTAAAACAAATGCCTGTCTAATGTAACATTAGTCTGGGGGTTACACATTTCTCTGAATTTGAACTTCAAACACTCTGGGTCTTCCCTTGACTCAGCCTGCACAAGAATATGACAAGTTTCTCCTTCACCTTCATACACTACTGATGCATATACAAATGAATGCTCCCTTTCAATGGCCTTTGGCCCTGCTAGGTTTAGCAAAATGAATGCCCTGGTTAATGCATATTTATCAGAATTAGCTGTTTGTATAAATATATCATACTCTTGCTCAAAATTTCTCCAACTGTCTGCTATATTCTGATCAAATACAAGTGGCTGTGGCTTGCAAAATCCATCTGCCATATTAACATATCTTAGTGAAGACTTTTTCAAATATGCACAAACGCACACACTTATACATACACATATACATGTGCTTGAAATTTATGCCAGTACTTGCAATAGCACAATAAGGCTCTGTATAACTGAACTTTATGAAATAAGTCTCCTGGGCACTGTAATACTCTGAAATCACTTTACTGTATGAGCCATTTATCTTGAAATTATTTGACTATAGTCATTTATCATCATTTTAAGTAACCTTTCAAATAACTCCACAGTACAAATAAAAATAGAAAGTGAGGGAAGAAACATTTCAAAGTAACTGGACTTTACGAATAAACTATTTCAAAGTAATTGCAATTTGTGACTAAACTGTTTCAAAGTAATTATACTTGGCAAATGAACTGGGCAGAAGAAGCTCAAAGTGAGAAAAACTTCTAAATAACTGCACTTTGCGAATAACAGTACACAGCACACTGAAATTTTCCAAAATGGCTGCACTTTGCCAAATAACTCTGTACAGTGCAAGAAACACTCTGTAATGGCAGCAGTCTGCGAATAAACACACCTACGCACAAGAGACTTTTTGATATGGCTGTATTTGATTACACTTCACAAAATAGCTGCACTTTGCACACAACAAACTCTTCAGAATCAATGCACAGTAATAAACACACACTGTAAGCACTTTTGCACACTTTGAGATACTTCGAATAACTCTAGTTATGCTATTCAAGGTTTCAGTCAATGTGAAGTAGTAATTTATGCCAAAACACAGTAATTTGCCAAAACACATGCAGTCACCTTACTTTATTTATGCTCAATGTGTCCTTTTCTGCCCCTTCTGTTATATTCATTTTATTCATTTAATCTCTTAATGTGCCTCTTTTGCCCGTTTGTTATATTTGTTTGCTCATTTAATCTCTTTTTATGCTCATTATACTTTCTTGTGCTTGTTTTAACTCTAGACATGCTTGTTTTACTTTAAACAAGCTCGTTTTACAATTATGAGGTAGTTCTGACCACTTATGCACTTTTCTGATACTCGTTTTATCAGATAACATTGTTTCAAACATTTTGTTTGATTAATGAGCTTTTTATGCTTCTCTTTTGCTTAATAAATGTTTCTGTGTTATTTGTTTGCTTATTAACATGTTTTGTACCCTTATAATGCTCCGTTTTATCTATTTTAATAAATGACTCTCTTGTGCTATTTTCTTTACCTTTAGCTTGCTTCTGGCCCTTTTTTGCTCTCAGTTCACTTGGTTTGCCTTCATCGTTACCTCTGCACCTTGCAGCTCTGAAGAGTAGTCTTTACCATCCCAGTTCTGGCACCATGCCATTGTGGGTTCTTGTGCAAGCAGCTTTATTATATACAGACACATCATAAATGAAGCTAAGTAACTTATAAACAAACTAGCTATCATGCACATAGATTTTAACACTGGCTGCACCTTCAAAATATCACATGCTTGGTATTTATATGCACACACAGACCTTGGAAGTGGAAGATGACTTGAAAAATCATTGGACTCAGCTTCCTGGGTTGAAACTTTAATAAATGAAATTGTGGTTTATTAACTGCATGAGTGGGTTGTGCAGTTTTATATTTTTGCATTGTAGTTGTATATGTTCAATAATTTTAATTGATCAGGTTTGCCAATATTGCATTTATAACTTATCAGTCAATGAAAGATCCACTAAGTCTCCAGTAAAACAGAATGTACTGAAGTCGTGGTTTAAACAACTGAAAGTAGACATTATATTTATACAAAAATGTAAGGCAGTTGGTAAACATAGCAGAATCATGTGTACTTTTTGGGAGGGCCATCTGTGTACCTTAATTGATACTGGAGAAACAGGAGTTGAACATTCCATTGGCTGGCAAATCCTAGAAAAACAATTAGTGATTTAGGATAGAATGCTTTGGGATATCTTCAGCACTACAAAAGAACCAACATCATTGATGGCCCTACTAGGCTTTTAAAACCTTTTTCTTATCATTGTACAAACAGCAGAACCCAACCTCCAGTGCAACTATTGCAGGAGAATTTGGTATACTAAATTATATTTGTGATGATATCCTTTGCTTTTGTGAAGAGATTGACAAGAGCTGAAAAGTACTATAAAAAGCTACATGAAAGAGTTAGGCTTAAGGATGTCTGGTGCCCCCTTAAAGCTAATGAGGGGGGAAACACCTTCTCCACCCCTAGTGACAAGATCTCCAAGCGACTGGGTTACTGGTTAGTTTCTGATGAGCTGATGAGATGAGATTACCACAGCTCCCTGACTGACCATAAAGCAGTTATATGCAAATGCCCCCTTACAGGTAAGGAGATGGTTATGCTACCACTACCCCTTAATTCTATTCAAGCCAGATCTTATCCAGTATATTGAAAGAGAGGTTACTGTACCCTCTTGGGCCATCACAAAGGTACTTCTTCTGGCAGATTCTGACAGGATTCCATTAAGACTGCACTGTGCTATTTGTGCATGTGGGTGAAAGCTCAAGTTATGAAAGATGTAGATACCAATAAGAAGTAATTGCAGAAAAGTGTGAGGGTTAGCAAATAAGGAGTGCATTTGTACAATGTTCAAGAATCCTAAGATGCTGGGGAAATGTAAACAAACCTTGTTCCAGTTTAATAGATCATCTAATTATATTCAAAAAAAGAGCTTTCTACCTAGCACAAACACAAGAAAATAAAAGCAGTAACCTCCTAACAAACAAAATTAAGCTTAGGAGGGTTAAAGTTAGGACAATGGATATCCAGAAAGAGGTATGCATCCTTACTAAAGCTAGGGGCATCTGAGTGGCCCCATGGAAGACAGGGATAAAGCATTTACTGGGCCCCAGAACAACCATGTTTAATGAGTGGCATGAGAGGAAACCTCCGTAAAAAACTTCTCCAAAGCCAACTTCATGCTTCTCAAGTCAGAAGTAACAAACTTCATGACACCCATGCAGATGGGAACTGGAAGTTCAACTGCTGAATCCTACACTAAGGTGCTGTATGAGCACATTCACTCGTGCATGGACCAACTATCCCAAATAGAACCAAGATGCTATCCTCTAAAAAAAGAAAGCCAATCTGGTGGTCCCCTGCCATAAACAAGCTGTACAACAGAAGGAAGAGACTGTTGCAGAAAAGAGGAAGAACCCAGGATTCAAAAAACTCCCTCACCAGCCTCAGTAGAAAGCTGAGATCCCTCATAAAATCTTCCAAAGTTAGTTATGAAAACAAAATTGCCAAAGGTTCCAAAGAAAACCACAAGGCATTCTATAGCTATGTCAAGAATCTAAATGAGAATACTCAGATCTGCTCTGAGCTACAGCCAAATGGCACTAGATCTACTGATCCCAAGAATATTGCCAATATCCTGGCAGATAGATTCAGTACCAACTTCACCCCCCTCTCACCCCTTAAAGGGCCCCTCTCTATACCGAAAGAATGCCAAATTCCGGTAATCATGGCCACTCCAAAACGCAATCTCCAAAGCCAAGAGTAAAGCATTCATGGGACCAGACAACATCCCGGGCTGTGTACTGCATGAATTACAAAATGAACTGGCACTTCACCTATGTGTCATGTGTAATCCTAGCCTCACTTCAGTCTTTGTGCCCACACAGTGGCGCACAGCAATAGTCATCTCACTCCACAAGGGGGGATCCACTTTGGATCCCAGAAACTACTGTCCCATCAGTCTGACGAGCCTAATCTGCAAGGCCATGGAACGTATTATCATGGAACATATAAACAAAGACATTGGCAACCTTCAAACACTGGAACCCACCCAGTTTGGGTTCGTGAAGGGCCGTTCTTGCCTCCTGAACCTGATAGACTTCTTCAAATCAGTCTCCAGAGAGGTGGAAGAGGGTAAGGTGGTTCACACAACCTACTTGGTCCTCGCCATGGCTTTCAACACTATCCCCCACTCTGGAATCATAGATAAACTTACTAAGCTGGGCATTAATCCCTACATCACTTGATGAGTTGCCAACTGGCTTACTGACAGAATGCACACTGTAAAAGTAACTGACTCCAAATCCAGCTCCAGACAAGTGACAAGTAGTGTACCGCAGGGTTCTGTCCTGGGACCACTCTTGTTTGGCATCTACTTCTCTGAAGTACAGGCCAACACTAATGGACTCTGGCTTACAAAGTTCACAGACGACAGCAAGCTGGGAGCCATTATTGAATCCCCAAATGATATGGATATACTACAAAAGGGCCTTATTGAAACAGATCCCTGGTGCCAGAGTCATGGGCTCAGGCTAAATGCCAAAAAATCTACAGTTGTCCCCTTTGGGAAAAAACACGTACCTGTGAACTACCACATAGGTGGCCATACACTAAACACTGAAAGTGTGATGAGACCTAGGGACACAGGTGGACAGTGGTTTCACTTTTGATAACCACATAGCCACAAAAGTTAGAAAACCCTTCTAGATGGCACACCTCATCCTAAGGGCTTTTCATCCAGAAAAAAGGAGGTCATTGTCCCTCTGTACTCATCCCTCATTAGACCCATTATAGAATACAGTGCCCCATTTGGTATGTACCTCACAAGACATCTTTAATAACTAGAAAGGCCGCAGAAATACCTAACAAAAAGAATCACAGGCCTAAAGCAGATGCCTTATGCTGACTGTCTAAAGAAACTCCAGCTATACTGTCACATATTACCTACTCAGTGGCGATCTCTGCCTAACATACAAAGCCAGGTCACACCCAGAGTTATTGGACATGCTACACTTAAAGAAATCCCAAGCCCTCTTAGCCACATGCTCCAGGAATCTTAACCTTGTCATTACGATGAATAGAATATGCTGGAGGGATAGGTTCCTGACCCAGAGACACCCCAATCTCTGGAATAGGCTGCCCATACATGTCAACCAGAGTGCCTCAATGGTCCTCTTCTACAGGAACCTTGACAATTGGATAGGAGATAGGAAATTCACCCCAGGGATCACATCAGTAGCCCTGCTAGACAAGAGTCCAGGAAAGTAAATATTTGTAGGAAGCAATAGCCAGGGAATCATTATGGGACTTACAGAATTAAAAAAAATAGCAGTGCAAAGGTTTAACAAATGACTTTATGTAATCCAGGCTTAAAGACTACCTAAAGAGTCCCTTTGTTCCACTGGGTCTGCCTGAAGCCACAGCTCTCTCAAAAATCCAAGAAAGGAAGACTATTAGGACATCAGAGATCTGCAAACCTAGAGTTAGCGCAACCACTAATGACACCCGATGAATTTTATTGAAACCATTCAGAAGTCTAGACTCAGTCCTTGGTGAACAAGGGTTTCAGGATCTATTTGGGATGCAAGAGTAGTTAGTTGTAACAATGAAAGTTCAGAAAAGTATATAACAGAGTTAAATTAATTCATACATTTTGGATTTGTGTAGCTGTTAATGAACTTTGGTTATATCTGCGGGATCTAATCAAGACCTGTTTCGATACTAAGTTGTCTTCCTAACCATAAGTTTTCTTCACACTTAATCATCCTAGTTTTTTACAGCTGCCAACATCGGTCAGTTCATGCATTGCATTCAAGTGGAAAAAATCCTCAGCAGCTTGTTATTGATGATTTGTATGTTTGGCTGTTGAAACAACAGAAGATGCTCTCCCAATTAAGTTATGGGAATACTAACCCTGAGTTCCATAGGGCTGCATCGATTACATACTGCCTCACTCTTGTGTTGGCAATAATTTGGAAGAACTGGCCTTCGTATTTTTTATGTAAAGTAAGCTGTTTGAGTATGTGTTATAAAGGTATCTAAAACATTGTGATTGTCATTAGAGTGTTGTAATTTGACTATTTAAATTATTTTCTTTAAAAAGGTAGATAAAGAAACAGTCTATTTAAGAATTTTGAAAGGTTGCCAACCTTGGGAGAAAGATGAACGGTGGTGTTAACTGCAGACAAAAGTGCTGTGCTTTAGACTGTGGTAGCCCTGATGTGATGTAACATCTGGAAAGGGTAAAACTGATGGTAAAGCAGCAGGAAAAAATCAGGAGTTGTTGACTACATTTGAAATGTACTATCAACAGTAGTGTAAAAGGGTAGCAGATGCACCCAAAAAAAGTTAGACTATAACCTCAACCTCAGAGGGCAAAGAGGTAATGCTTCTACTCTACCAAGCCCTGGTCATGCCTAATAATGAGCTCTTCATGTGGTTTTGAAGGCTTTGCAAGGAGATAGATATCAGGCTGTTGGGAAGAATACAGAAAAAAAGCCAGCGGAAATATATGTTGAAAGAAGAGAATGAATATGAATTCAGACTATATGAACTGGAGCTCTTCTGACTAGAGACCTAGAGGCATAGAAAGGGATGATATACATGCACAGGTCATGGCAGGGATATGGAACATGGTCATTCTACATAGGACAGTTGGTGAGAAAGAGCATGTATAATGCATAATAAGGGTTAACTACTTCACTGGAACACAAAAAGTACTTCTTCACAGGCAGTATTGCAGACCCATGGCATAGACAACTGGAATGGGTACTGAAGGGTGGGTTCACAGGGGAATTCTTAAGGAGATGGAATAGGTGGCAGAAAGTTAGTGTGAGGATGGAGATGCAGAGGAATTAAACTGTTAAATGTACTTGAAGGACAGGCAATATAAAATAAATGTCTCCTTTTACCATCAAGAAAATTGAATATAATGCAATCACTAAACATTTCTATTTTATCATGTTCTGTTAGAGATCTATGAGGCTACTGAATATAACCTGATCCACATTTATGAAATGTGGATGTTTTTAATAGCTTTCAGTGCTAATAGTATAGCTAGGTTGAGCTGTGTCCTAGGAAATTTGTAATCGTTCAGTCATGCTTTTTTTGTCTCACTGGAGCCACATGTGGAGGTTTGGATTATTCATAGACAGATTGCATGAGTTGTATTACTGTACATAAGCTGTCGACATTGAAAACACAATTAAATGTGGAAAAATAAGCATCCCCTCAGAATAGGAATTGATTAGCCCAATTAAGGAATTCTTTAACAATGAATGTAGAGCTGGCAAATGTTTTGGCTCACAAAAATAGGAACATCGGTACTGGCATTTACATATTTATGATGCAGCAGCATACTACAGTTCTTTGAGGTATGATAGGGTCTGAAGCTGTGTTGTGTTTTGGCGATTAGATTATTCATTGTGAGATAGTACAGAAGTTGAGAATGGATATATTATTCCAGAAGTTTAGATATCGTGTGGAGTATAGCGATGGGTCCATAATTTGAGAGCTCAGTTGAATTTCCACCTTTATGTAAGGATAGTATTTGTGATATTTTCCAAATAGATGGAACATATTGTTTAGCTATGAAGCAATTAATAAGTACTGATATGGGGTAGGAAATAGCTTCAGCTGCTATTTTTAGAAATTTGGTTGGTACGTTATCGGCCTCTATTGTGGTAGATTTGAGTTTCTTTAGTAATTTTTCTGTGGTGCTTGTGGAGAAGGGTTGGAATGAGAAAGTATTACTATTATTGTTAATTGGCCTATGAGCCATTGCTTGATGGAATGGACTAGTTTTTGGTTAGGGATAAGGTAGTTTCAGTGAAATACTTGTGATATATACTTGTTATATACTTGTTATTTATATATATATATATATATATATATATATATATATATATATATATATATATATATATATGGAGTCCATACACTAGATTGAAGGTTCACTACTTCAAAATAGTGTATGGAATGCACACTGCAGTGAAAGTGCACTTAATCGAAAGTGCACTTACGTGAAGTTCAGTACAACGAACGGGCATTGTGCTGAACTTCCATGCAGTACTCACGGACCTTAGGGTTAGGGCACGGGTCATGGTAAGGGCTATCCCCTTACCATGACCCATGCCCTAACCCTAAGGTCTGTGACGATTGCAGTGCAGTGAAGGACATAGCAATGTCCTCCACTATGGTGAGATAGTCACCAACCTTGGGGTTAGGGCATGGGTTAGGGTAAGGGGATAGCTTTATTAACTATCCCCTTACCCTAACCCATGCCCTAAACCTAAGGTCCATGAATATCACACCATAGTGGAGGACATAGCTTGTTTTTTGATGTCCTCCACTGTGCTGCGGTACTTTTGGTGAAGTGCAATTTCGCGGAAGTTCACTTTTGTTAAAGTGAATTTTCGCGTAAGTGAGGCTTCCTATTACAAGTTTGAAGTTGTGAACTTTCGTTCTTGTAATAGGAATCCATATATATATATGTATATATATATATATATATATATATATATATATATATATATATATATATGTCAAAGGAAAAATATACTTTAAAAATGATCAAAACACGGTAGGTTCAGGTTAAGGCACTTTAATCTTGCAGCAAGGAGACAAAAATGTGCTATTACAGAGTTTGTCTAACTAGAAACAGGAAATACTTTCATTTTTATACATTCTCTAACTAGACATGGCCTACCAAGCTGACATAACAGATTACCAGCCTTTTCATCATCATCTGTTGACCATCATTCCCATGAATTTCTGCTGATTTATCAATTTTTGTGAGAAACTTCCTGAGGAAAACAACATGGCCTTGATTACTACCAGTTAGATACATGTTATGTTACCATTCAAGGTACTATGGCTAATTCAAGCACAATGCTAACAGTTCATTTCTCTACTAATCCTTTGTCTACTTTATCTCTAAGCTTTTGCAGCTGCACATGTTCTCATGTTCAAACAGAGCTGATTGTTTAAAATCATTACATTTACAGAATATAGTATTGTTCATTCATTCATTCCTGATCTAGCAGATAAGCACCTGCTTCTCAAGTACATTTCCAAAAGGCATAAACATGAATATTGCTGTGCTAGCAATTACTAGGTCAGAGGGCATCTTGCAAGTTTCAGAAAGCATACTGCAGTTTTCAAAAAGCATCTTTTTCAGTCTCATATGAAACTCAATTTATATATAACACAGTGCATGTAAAATAGAATGAAAAACGTGTTAATTCTTTTGATTATTAATTAGCATTAAGCATACACACATTAATACATATTTTTCTAACATTTCCCTCCTGTTAATACTTTTTAATTCTATTTTCAAAAAAAAGAATAAACAGTTTGCTTCTTTTCCTAACCTCTTCCAATCAGGATTTGTAGTTAAGAAAGTCATTCACTTTAAACTTTTATGAAAGTGTTTCACATTCTAGCAGCTCTTCAAATTCAGTACTTTGGTACATAGTCTCAGATACTATGAATTCTTTGATTAATTTCTTCTTGCAGGGGATTCCACAACAAACACAAACTCCTATTAGGAGTAATCCTACCCCAATGGCAATCAATATGTTCATTAGTATGGAACCCCACCCCCCAAATACATTCTGGAAAAAGTCTGTCAGAGGGTTTGGGCCTGGTTTGGTCATGGCCAACACTTGCTGAATCACCTGGAGATGATCGCTAACCTCATGCTGATGATCAGGAATAAATGCACAGCATTCTTCTTTGATTAAAGTGCACGTCCCACCCCTCGCCGCTAGGGTGAAGTCAAGAGCCATTCGGTTTTGGAGTACTACAGTTCTAATGGCATTCAGTTCATCAGTTATCAGTTCAAGAGAAGAAAAAGTCGCATTACTCATTACTTCAAGAAGTTTAGACAGTTTCCGCAGCTCCCAAATCAATTTAACTGCACCATATGCAGGTAATATGCCTGCCCATGATATGACAGCATCACTTAAGTCCATGTGCGCAAGTTTGGTTCCCACATTGCGATGGTCTTTCCAGCCTGCTTCGATTTGTCCCACTGGATTCTCAGGTTTCTTAACAGTCTTTTTGGTTACATCTCGGGTATTCCAAATATTTCCCTGAGGCAAAACTGCAGTGTGTTGTATGGCTGGGACCAGGTATCCCAAAAAACAACTGCCAGACCAATTCTCAGGTAACCATTTATATGCCTTTTTACCACACACAAAATAACAGTCCTCTACTTTAGTTGTTACTTTGTTACGAAATGACTGCCCTGCATGAAACATTTTCCTATCTATTACAGATAACTGTTTAAAAAGTACAGGATTATGTTGTACTTGATCAAGAGTCTTATGCATAGATTTTATAAATGAATTATAATCTGTACTACAAGATCCACCTAAATCATTTGCTTTTGTATAACATTTATACTGTATGGTGACATTACACTTGCTCCATCCCACTTGGATGGTATCATTTTTGTAAAAACATACAATTCCTTTTTGTGTTACAGGCAAATACAGTACCACCTTATCATGTGCTTTAATAGCAACTGTGTCAAAAACCAGATTCTCCAAGGTCTCATTGACCCCCAGGGGGATAGCAGCCATCAATAAACCCCCGTATGCTGTTGGTATGGCCGTGCAGACCCAGCAGTTCAAAACATTAAAAGTCTCAGCATACACACGTGTAATTGCCTGATAAGTGTTAAAGTTCGGATGCCAGTCTATGTTTGGCTCATTATGTTTAATCAGTTCAACTTTTGTGGCAGGAAAAAGGAGTGGCCACAACAAAAAGAACAATGTGATTAGCATAGCTATCAAAATGATCATGCAAGTTTTCTGAGGTTGCTCAATGTCTCTATTCACTCTGTACCTGGCCATTATGTTCTCGTTGTACAACAGTAACAAAGCTTTTGTCCAAATCAAAGTTTTTAACCAGTTTACAGTGCGTCAAATGAATCCAGGAAGCTCGCTCCGTGATCTTGACTGCAGTGGGTGTTGACAGTAGTACCTGGTATGGCCCTGCCCACTTCGGAGAACTCCAGTTCTTTTTCTTCACAATCTTCACCCAGACCCAGGTGCCTGGGGCTACTGGTGCTTCCAATTTCGGTTGCTCTTTATCTGAAACAGAATTTAACTGCAAAAGTTTGTTATTCAAAAATCATCTCATATACCCTGTAAGTGAACTGTCAGCCTCTTGCTCTGCAGACATGAGAGGTTTCCACTGAGGTGTATAATATGCCCTCCCAAACAAAGTTTCAAAAGGAGTTAATCCCTTTGCATTTGGAACAGTTCTCATGCTCAACAGTGCTAGAGGCAAACAGTGCACCCAGTTCTTTTGTGTCTCGCTCATCAACTTCCTAAGCTTATTCTTCAATACCCCATTATGCCTCTCTACTAATCCTGCAGATTGGGGGTGGTAAGCGCAGTGATTTTTTAATGATATTCCGAAATAGCGACTAAGTTGTTGCACTGTTTGGTTCACGAAATGTGTACCGTTATCACTATAAATCTTTTCCGGTATGCCAAATCTGGGTATAATTTCTTTAACAAGAACCTTTGCAATGGTAGCTGCATCTGGAGTTTTAGTTGGAAAAGCTTCCACCCATTTGGAAAACATATCTATAATGATAAGGCAATACTTTTTATTCTCACATTTATTCAGTTCTATGAAATCCATACAAATAGTATGAAACGGATACGGTGGTGTAGGGAAACTCCCTTGCTTAGGCTTCAATGCCCCTTGTGCATGATGCTTGTTACAAACATGGCATGCTGCACAAAAATTTTTTGTGTAATTTGTAAATCCATACGTTGTAAACACTTGATTCACTAACTGTACCATCCCCCCTGTTGAGACATGGCTCTGCCCATGGTTCAACAAAGCTGCATATCTAAACAAGTTAGATGGCAAAATTGGTTTCTTTTCCTTGGAGATGTACAGTCCCTTTTAAGGATTGATCTTCGTTTTATCCACTTCTGTTTTTCTATATTTGTAGTGTCTGCATTGTTTTCAACATTTCTAAATCTAAAATCTCAGAGGGTTGTAATTCCTCACTCAAAAGAAAAGCTTCTGAGGCTGAAGCTGCCTGTTTTGCAGCTGTATCAGCCCGCGCATTACCTTTCGAAATTCTATCCTGTTGCTTGGTATGAGCTACGCATTTGCAAATAGCTACTTTTTGAGGTAACTGAATAGAGTCTAATAAATCTAAAATAAATTGCGCATGATTAATTGGTTTACCATTAGATGCTATCATTCCTCTATTTTTCCACTGCTGCGCAAAAACATGTACAGTAGAAAAAGCATACTGACTGTCAGTAAAATTATTCACTTTCTTACCTTTTGCTAAGGTACATGCCCTTGTCAAGGCAATCAACTCTGCTGCTTGTGCAGATAAATTGTGTGGTAAAGATTTCGCTTCTAAAGTTTCAGTATCAGAAACGACTGCATACCCCACTAGAGTCTGTCCTGTAGGACCCCTCCTGCATGAGCCGTCCACATAGTATGTCACCTCTGCATCATCCAAGGGAACATCTGTAAGGTCTTGTCTAGGTAATGTCTTCTGCACAATCTCCTGCAGGCAGCAGTGCGGTTTGCCATCTGCAGGGGTTGGGAGCAAGGTTGATGGATTCAAAGTTGTGCATCGTTCAGTTGTCATATGAGGTTGGCTCAACAGTATAATCATACAGGAAAGATGTCTAGCAGGAGAAAGATATGCTACTTTTTCTTGCAGTAAAATAATTGCGACTGCATGAGGCACTATCAATGTGAGAGGGTGGAATAACACTACTGAGGCCGAAGCCTGCACTGCCATTGCAGCTGCAACTGCTGCTTGTACACAGTGGGGCAAGGATCGCGCCACTGGATCTAACTGTGATGAATAGTAAGCTATGGGGCGTTGTTTGTCCCCATGTTGCTGTGTCAACACTGATGTCATATAACCTTGCTTACAGTCTACAGTTTGGAAAAATTGCTTATGATAGTTCGGTAATCCTAAAACTAAGGATGATGCTATCAGTTGTTTCAGCTTGCAGAAAGCTGCTTCTGCTTCTGGAGTCCATTGTAATAAATCCTGTGCTGCCATTGGCTTTTTGAATATCAAATTAGTCAGTGGAGCAGATTCCAAAGCATAATTTGGTATCCAACTCTGACAAAAGTTAGTAGTTCCCAGGAAGGACATCATTTCCTTCTTGGCAGTTGGTCTAGGTGCTTGTAATATTGCTGTTTTTCTATCTTCATCTAATATTCTACCTTCTTTGGATATTACATATCCCAAGTACTTAACTTGTTTTCTCCAAAGTTGTAGTTTGTTTTTGTTTACTTTGTGTCCTTGAGTAGCTAAAAACTGTAATAATGCTATGGTGTCCTCCTTACATTCTTGCTGGGTGGGGGCTGCCAGCAGAATGTAGTCTACATAAAGTAAAATCTGACTACCTTTCGGTGGGATAAATCCTGCCAGGTTGCTTGCCATTTCTTGTGCGAATATTGTTGGACTTTCACAATATCCCTGTGGTAATCTTGTATATGCATACCGTTTCCCCTGAAATGTAAATGCAAACCAATGTTGGCTATCGGGGTGTATCAGTATTGAGAAAAATGCATTACTAATATCTACCACAGAGAAATACTTTTGCTGAGGCTTTAAATCATTCAGTAAAGTGTGCGGATCTGGCACTGTTGGTGCCCTGGGTATAACTACATTATTTATAGCCTGTAAATCTTGGACCATACGCCATTCCCCATTTGCTTTCCTAACAGGAAATAAGGGTATATTACATGGTGAATCGGGAGATTCTATTAAGACTCCTTCCTTAAGTAAGGCTGCTATTATAGGTTTGATCCCTATCTCTGCATCCTTTCTCAAGGGATACTGTCTTTTCTGAGGTCTAAATGCTGATTTTGGCGTAATAGCAACTGGTCCTGCTGTCCGAATAAGCCCTACATCTGATTTCCCTGTTGACCAGAGAGTCTCTGGTATGTTTATAAGGCTTTTCCTCTTCTTCCAATAAGAGTAATACTCAGCTATTCTCACTAGCCTGTGAGTGCACAGCTGGGTGTGTCTGTGTTATCCAATTCAATTTCTGCTTCTGTACTCTTTGTTCGGAGAGTTCTAATTCTGTCTGCTTTTCCCACCTTGTGACTTTTTCTCCTAAGTCTGCCCATTTCAAACTTCTATTCTTAGTTAAGCTAACATGTGGCAATCGATTAGATTTGTAAAGTGCTAAAAATTCCTGGGGCAATGAACAGCTTATTACACTGTTTCCTTCTGTGTCCCAGTACAAGTTTCATAACACTAGTCTGTTTGCATGGTTTTGAAACAACTCCTGCTCATATTCTTTATCAGGTCCTGGTCTATTACAGTAATATAGAGTACAATGCAACAAATGCTGTTTGTCAGTGTCGAGGGAGGGGGATTTACTGATGGCTACGTTCATCAGTTCTTCGGTTACTGCCCCTGGACCAGTCGTAACCAAGTCCTGGCTGTACCAATAATATGTCTCACCCTCCGGTCGCACTACAAAAGTATCCATTTGTCACTGTGCCTCCATACCCTGCATGGTAGGAACTACGGCTATGCCAGATATCTGCATCAAGTCTCTACCCAAAAGATTTACTGGGCATTTTGCAGAAACCACAATTTTACTTTTCTGGGTCATTCCTGAAACAGGGTCTGTTATTGCTATGTCATGGTAGAGTGGCTCCTGATACAGCTGTCCATTAGCTGCTTTCACTAGTATATAATCTGGTGATTCTGAATCTTCCGGTAATTTGGAAGGATGTATCAGGGTCCGTGAAGCCCCTGAGTCACACAAAAATTTGACTTCCCTCCCCTCTACTAGAAGCGTCACTTCCGCTTTTGTGTCTGCTAAGTAAAGCTCTAGGCTTAATAAGGCTAGGTCTAAAATTTAATTTTCTTCAACATCTACAAATTCATGTACATCCTCTACCCTTGCTATCACATTTGCACTTGCTTTTCCGGTTTATTTTCATTCAGTGATTCCTGACTATCGTATAGTCATTCCTCATCCTCCTTATTTTCTGTAGTCACCTTTTTATTTAGCCTGCAATCCCTTGCTAAATGTCCTTTTTTCCCGCATTTAAAACATTCACCTCTTTTCTTTCTTTCTTCAAAATCTTCTGATCGTTTGTCAGATTGTTTGTTTCCCTGGGTATTTTTCTTACCCTTTCTCCCAGTTTGTACTACAAATACTTCTGACCCATCTTCTGCTGAAAATACTTGGGTTTTCTTTTTCTTTTTACTATTAAAATGTCTCTCTGCATGTCTTGCATATTCAAGTAATGGCTGCAATCTACTCGTACGATGATCTACCATGTGCTTCGTAATAAAGCTGCTAATGGGAGTTATACTACCTTTCAAGAATGCATTCTTCAGCTGTTGCTTGTATGGGGAATCATGTGTCTGGTTTTCTGGTATCTGCATTCCGCAGTGGTTATTAAAACATTCTAATAATCTAGCATAATATCTATCTATCGTTTCACCTTCTTGTTGAATGCACTAATTAATGCAAGTCCAATCAGCCCTAGGCGTCCATTTTTCAGAGATTCGGTCTGTCAGACCTTTTACTCTGCCATCCAATTCTGCATTAGTATGTGGGAGTGGTCTAAGCTGAGCATCATGGGGATTCCAGTCGCCACTGATCATGTGCCAATCTGGACCTATGATTTGTCTAACTACTTTTTCTACTTCTTCTCCATTCAAATGGTAACTTAATCTCATACCCTGTAAGTCTTCTAAAAATTTTCAAAAATTCGCTTTCGGATGGGGAATTCCCTCCGTGGCTTTCCGGATATCTTCCGGTGTCCACGGTCTATAAACTAAAAGAGTTGGATCCTGTCCTGCCTGTCCTGCCTGAGGATTTGGTACTTCTATGAGTGGACATATTTCTTCCTCATTCATAGCTTGTGATTTTCTATTTATTTCATATAATTCAATTTCCCCTCTCAAGTTGTGTGTTCGAGACCTTGTCTCGATAGGATCCCTGACAAATGGTTTTGATGCTGTAGAAACAGCTGGGTACAGCGGAGGTGGATCAGCTTGTCCACTCACTTCATATTCTGGTAAGGGAAGTGGAGGGAGCGAAGGAGGGGCCGTTGCTATTACCAAGTTAGTATCTTCTTTGTCTAAGAACATCATTTTTGAATTTTTAATCTTTTGTTCCCTGCGATTTGCTTCCTCAAGCCACCTATGTGCCTGA
This sequence comes from Protopterus annectens, assembly GCF_019279795.1. Lineage (NCBI taxonomy): Eukaryota > Metazoa > Chordata > Ceratodontiformes > Protopteridae > Protopterus > Protopterus annectens. The sequence continues at coordinate 1,080,540,953 of NC_056747.1, read as the reverse complement.
GGGACTCCTAATCATCGTTGCTTTTTTAATTGACCTTTTGCATCTGTTTCAAGTTGCCTGACAAGTTTAATTAGTGCTAGTTTATCTAAATTACCATCGAACTTATACTTATCAACCCATTTTGTATAATACTTAACATTGTCGGCACGCTGTAATTGCATATATTTCACGTCTTCAGTTAGGGGTGGGTCTCAGGAACTTTTCGTGCACTGATTTCCCATTGTTGCCTTAGCTGAGCTATAAATTGTTACGTAACCCTTCTTATCACATGGTACCACGGTTCTACACCTTTTCACAGTTTATCTAGAATAACTGCCTACCTTTTCTGTTTCCCTGATCTATGACAAAACAGTAACCCATCTTTGTCCCTGATCTGCACATGCAAATCTTCCTGACAAAAACAGTTCTGCAACTAGTCCCTGATCTTAAAATAGAAATAAGGTAATTCCTCCTTACCTGACCCTCCGCGAGTTGATCCACCGGATCGTTTACTCATCCTCCAATCCCAGATCAGAAACAGTGGCTAGCCTCTTTCGAACAACAATTCAGTCGGAGGTCTTTCAAAACAGAAGAGCCGATTTGGCCTCTTCTCCATACGGATGCATGCCACCGGGCCCAATTCTGACCTAGGCCTAGAGCAAGAGGTACTTTCCGGTCCGAAGGACCAAACTGTCAAAGGAAAAATATACTTTAAAAATGATCAAAACACGGTAGGTTCAGGTAAAGGCACTTTAATCTTGCAGCAAGGAGACAAAAACGTGCTATTACAGAGTTTGTCTAACTAGAAACAGGAAATACTTTCATTTTTATACATTCTCTAACTAGACATGGCCTACCAAGCTGACGTAACAGATTACCAGCCTTTTCATCATCATCTGTTGACCATCATTCCCATGAGTTTCTGCTGATTTATCAATTTTCGTGAGAAACTTCCTGAGGAAAACAACATGGCCTTGATTACTACCAGTTAGATACATGTTATGTTACCATTCAAGGTACTATAGCTAATTCAAGCACAATGCTAACAGTTCATTTCTCTAATAATCCTTTGTCTACTTTATCTCTAAGCTTCTGCAGCTGCACATGTTCTCATGCTTCGAACAGAGCTGATTGTTTAAAATCATTACATTTACAGAATATAGTATTGTTCATTCATTCATTCCTGACCTAGCAGATAAGCACCTGCTTCTCAAGTACATTTCCAAAAGGCATAAACATGAATATTGCTGTGCTAGCAATTACTAGGTCAGAGGGCATCTTGCAAGTTTCAGAAAGCATACTGCAGTTTTCAAAAAGCATCTTTTTCAGTCTCATATGAAACTCAATTTATATATAACACAGTGCATGTAAAATAGAATGAAAAACGTGTTAATTCTTTTGATTATTAATTAGCATTAAGCATACATGCATTAAAACATATTTTTCTAACTATATATATATATATATATATATATATATATATATATATAGTTCCCCTTCACAAGATTGAATGGATGGAAGCTCAAAATTCATAATCTCAAGACCAGAATCTCGAACTTCCATTCACTCGAAATTGTGAATGGGAGCCTTAGGTTTAAAAAAATAAAAAGTTAACTTACCTTATTGTAGGGGGCCAGGTCCCCTGTACCCTAGTAGTTTAAATGTAAATGTTCCGTGACCGCACTATAGCGGAGGAATGGAAAATCTTCCGTTTTGCGCTTACACATATAGTGCGGAATGGGAGATTTCCCTTTCTTTCACTATAGTGCAATCTAGGAGTAGGTATATTTAATAGTGGGGTGGGGGGGTGCAGGGGGGCAAAAACATTTGAAAGGTGTTAATTTGTTTTTTGCCCCATTCATATGTTCGAGTTTCTCTAAATTCGAGATTCTGGTTTCGAGTTTATGACTTTCGAGTTTAGAGAAATTCGATCATATGAAGGGGAACTATATATATATATATATATATATATATATATATATATATATATATATATATATATATATATATATATATATATGGATCTAGCTCACTTTCACGAAAGTGCACTTTGTCGAAAATGCACTTTTGCTAAACAAAAAGTAACGGAAAAAAAAAACAGAAAAAAATAAAAAAATAAAATAAAAAACACTAAATCACATTTATGCAGGTGGCAACCCCCCCTGCACCCCCCATATGGGAGGCTACATCCCATACCCCCCTACTTAAATATACTAACTCCGAGATCACATTACAGTGGGGAAAAGGATATATTCCCTTATCCCTACTGTAACACAATTCGGCAAATCGGCTTTTGCAAAAGTGCACTTTCAATGTAGTGCACTTTCGTGGACGTGGGCTCATCCTTCTGTTTATCGATGAAGTGTACTTTCGACAAACAGAAGGAGACTCATATATATATATATATATATATATATATATATATATATATACATGCACACATATACATACTTTTTATATACTTGTTAAGTACTGACCCCAGTTATTATAGTACCACTATGAGATTTGGCTGACCTTGAAAATTAAATTGTGACACTTGCATGTGTCTGCATGTACTCTAAAATGGTTACCTTGGAGAGGCATCTTTTTTTCTGCAGGTGAGAAACTCTTAAGGCCTCTATCAGCCAGGATCAATTAGATGAGGCACAATGTTTGCCATATTGTGCTGAAGAGTTTAGTTTAATATTTGTATCTGTCAGATGTGATTGCAGCAGTGAAGTAACCTTGCTTTACACATTTGTTTTGCAATAACTGCACAGGAGATGTGGCTGTTCCTCTTTAGTCATAGTCAGACTATATGGGTACACACCAATAAGTAGTGATCATCAATTTCAGTGTACATACTGCATGGTAAACAAAGGCAATAATGCCTGTGTTATGTTATTCTTTAGCTGGAGGATCAGGGATTTAATATCAAAGTGAAACAGTAAAGTATAAATATGTGTATACCTAGAAAAAATGAATAATAAGACTAAGGCACTGTACGAGCACATCCACTCATGCATGAATAGTGCCATCCGTAGTAGAACCAAGACGCTTTCCTCCAAAAAAGGAAGACAATCTGGTGGTCCCTTGCCATAAACAAACTTTACAACAAAAGGAAAAAACTGTTGCAGAAAAGAGGAAATTCCCAGGATGCAAAAACTCCCTTACCAGCCTCAGTAAGAAGCTGAGATCCCTCATAAAATCCTCCAAAGCTAGTTACAAAAATAAAATTGCCAAAGATTCCAAAGACAACCACAAGGCATTCTACAGCTATGTCAAGAATCTAAATTGCAATGCTCAGATCTGCTCTGAGCTACAGCAGAATGGCATTAAGTATACTGATCCCAAGGATATTGCCAGTATCCTGGCAGATCGATTCAGTGCAAACTTCATCCCCCTCTCACCCCTTAAAGGGCACATCTCAATTCCGAAAGATTGCCAAATTCTGGTAATAATGGCCACACAGGTAAAAAATACGCTATCCAAAGCTAAGAATACAGCATCCATGGGACCAGATGATATCCTAGGCTATATACTACATGAGCTACAAAATTAACTGGCACTCCACCTAAGTGGCATGTTTAATCATAGCCTCACCTCAGGCTTCGTGCCCACTAAGTGTCAGTTTGGGTTTGTGAAGGGCCAATTTTGTCTCCTGAACCTGACTGACTTCTTCGAATCAGTCTCCAGAGCCATGGACAAGGTTAAGGTGGTCCACACAGCTTAACTGGACTTTGCCAAGGCCTTCAACACTATCCCCCAGTCTAGAATTATAGATAACCTTACTAAGCTGGGCATTAATCCCTACATCACTCATTGGGTTGCCAACTGGCTTACTGACAGAACTCACATTGTAAAAGTAACTGACACCAAATCCAGCTCCAGACAAGTGACAAGTGGAGTACCTCTGGGTTCAGTCCTGGGATTGCTCTTGTTTGGCATGTACTTCTCTGAAGTACACGCCAACACTAAGGGACTCTGGCTAACAAAGTTCGCAGATGACTGCAAACTGGGAGCCATTATTGAATCCCCAAATTATGTGGATATTCTACAAAAGGGCCTTACAGAAACAGATGCTTAGTGCCAGAGCCATGGGCTCAAGCTCAGTGCCAAGAAATGTATAGTTATCCCCTTTGGGAAAAAAAAAATGTACCCATGAATTACAACAGAGGTGGCAGTACACTAAACACCAAAATTGTGGCCTCACCTTTGATAACCACATCGCCACAACATTCAGTAAATCCTTCTGTGTGGCACACCTCATCACTAAGGGCTTTTCATCCAGAAAAAGGAGGTCATTGTCCCACTGTACTCATCCCTCATTAGACCCATTATAGAATACAACACCCTGTTTGGTATGTACTGCTCAAGAGATCTGCAACAACTGGAAAGGCAGCAGAAATACCTTACTAAAAGAATCACAGACCTAAAGCAGATGCCCTATGCTGACCGTCTAAAAAAACTCCACCTATACTCTGTCACATATCGTCTACTAAGAGGCAATATCTGCTTAACATACAAGGCCATGTCAAACCCAGAGCTGTTGGACATGCTAAACTTAAAGAAATCCCAATCCCTGAGAGACACATGCCCCAGGGATCTAAACCTTGTCATCGCAATGAACAAAACATGCTGGAGGGATAGATTCCTGATCCAGAGACTCCCCAAATTCTGGAATAGACTGCCCATACATGTCAAGCAGAGCGCCTCTTTGGCCCTCTTCAAAAGGAACCTTGATGATTGGATGGGAGATAGGAAATTCACCCTGGGGATCACGTCAGTTGCCCTGCTAGACAGGGGTCCAGGGAAGTAAATACTATGGGAAGAAATAGCCAGGGAATTGTTATGGCTAGACTAGTATAGGCCCTAGGGTCAATAGCCTAGTACTAACCTATGAACCTAAAACATTAAACAAATGACATGAAGAAAAAGTAAATAAGGAACTCTAGAATGCTTTTCAAAAACCCACCTATTTTCTTTAACAACATACTTCAAGCTACCAGAGCCCAAGAAATGAGATGTGAATATTTTATATGACATTAAAAGTTCAAACAGCACTGTGATTCCATTGAGCTCATAGAAGCATGCCCCATATTTGTTTCTGGGTTGTGATGCTTCAGAAGGCGTTATCTTAATGACAGCTTGAATATAACCAAGGAAGGAAATGCTGCACACTGTATGCAAAGGCCGAGGAAGAGATCGCAGATAACTTTGCTTTATACAGGTTGGGTAATTGTATTTAAAAAAAAAAAAAAAACGCCATCAGTTGATGCTAAAGCAGACCTAATAACGTACAATTCACAATAAAGAAAAACCTCCAGTAATGATACAGCCACCTCTTTGATCTTCATTATCTTCAGGCACAATAATATTCTTTCAGTGGTCCCACAACATGAAGGCAAAGTGATACCTGAGAAAACAATAACAGAAAGCATCTGCTTTATTTCTTCATAGGTTCATAGGTGTGTACTAGGCTAATGGCCCTGGAGCCTTTACAAGCCTAGCCCATAGAAGTGCCCTGACATTGTGCCGCCCGATGTTAGTTCCCAGTGCCTCTATCAAGTGGAGCCACTGGAGCAATCCCCGGGGTGAACTTTCTATTTCCCATTCACTCATCAAGATTTCTCTTCAAGAGGGCCACTGAAGTGCCCTGCTTGACATGTATGGGAAATTTATTCCAGAGCATGGACAGTCTTTGGGTTATGAACCTGTCCCTGCAGCATGTTCTGTTGATTGTGGTAATGAGGTTGAGGTCTCTGGAGCATGTGGTGTGGAGGGACTGGGATTTCTTTAGATGTAGCATTTCTAACAGACCTGGGTCAGACATGGCTTTGTAAGTCAAGCAGAGATCACCTCTTAGTAGACGATATGAGACAGAGAATAGCTGGAGTTTTTTAAGTCTGTCTGTCTAGGACATGTATTTTAGGCATAGGATCCTCTTTGTGAGGTACTTTTGTGGCCTTTCCAGCTGTTACATGTGTCCTGTGAGGTACACGCCAAATGGGGCATTATGCTCGATGATTGGCCTAATGAGGAAAGAGTAGAGAGAGATGATGACCTCTTTCTTCCTGGATGCAAAACCCTTGGTAATGAGATGTACCATAAAGAAGGACTTTCTGACCACAGTGGCAATGTGGTGGTCAAAGGAGAGGTTGCTGTCAACCTGTGTCCCTAGATCTCTTATAATGCCTTCAGTGTTCAGTGGGCTCCCATCAATGTGGTAATTAGTAGGAACTGGGTTTTTCCTAAAGGGGGTGACAATGCATTTTTTTGGCATTAAGGTTAAGGCCATGGTTTTGACACCAGTCATTGGTCTCAGTGAGGCCTTTCTGTAGGATGTCTACATCACTTTGGGAGTTAATAATATGCTCCCAGCTTACAGTCATCTGTGAACTTGGCCAGCCAAAGTTCCCTCTATTTTGGCCTGGACTTGTGAGAAGTAGATTCCAAACAGGGGAGGATCCAGGACCGATCCCTGTGGGACTCCACTCGTGACTGGTCTGCAGTCTGACTTGGAGTCTGCTACTTTCACACTGTGGGTTCTGTCTGTGAGCCAATGTGTAACCCACCTAATGATATAGGGGTTGATGCCTAGTTTGTTGAGTTTATCAATAATTCCTGAGTGGGAAATGGTATCAAAGGCCTTAGCCAGATCATGGTAGGCTGTATGAACTACCTTGCCCTCATCCACAGCTCTGGTGATTGACTCCCTATATATTCACCCAGAAAATAATATCCCTACAGTTGAAGATATACTGTCCTGGGTGATTGTCAACATCTTGCAGTAAATAATGAATTTAGGTGACCTTACATAGACTGAAACTCAATCCCCATAAATAAATCTCAGCACTCAGTAAACTTATATGGATTAATGCAACTTATCCCTACCCTTATCAGATATAATAAATCACAAAATAAGTTATTTATAATAGATTGGCCTCTAGCATCTTTACTAGTAAAATTGCATCGACTAGCATCCTCTCAGACACACCTGGTGATCATCTACCAGGTTATGCTTATAGTAATCCCTTATGTATTTCAATAAAACTTCTCTATAACATTGTTTATAACAACACAAAAGTTGATAAATAAGTATTCACATCTAGCCTAAAATCCCATAAGTGGAACACATTGCAAAACCTACCAGTGCTGGAATTTAATCAATATACTCAACAAAATAACCTGCATGAGAAAAAAAAGAAATTAGAAGTAAATCCTGTGCTGCGGCTTAAACAAGCAACTAAATAATTAATCCATAAAAGAGCTACAGCCTGGAAATCCTGGCTAAAACAGAAAACAAAACAGAGCCACCAGATATTTAGGCAACTCTGTAAAATCACTTAGAGTAAAGTCACAGCAGATTTAAAAAAAATACCTTACATTCCAAAACACTAACTAAAGCAACACTAAAGCTTTTCTTTTCGGTGCTCCATGATCGAGCTTCTACAGCCCACCAGAGGGAAACATCCAACTGTTCAACAACATTTTCCCAGAAGCTGCTGCAACCAGTTTCAATACTCACTTACTTCAGTTACTGAACTTATTAAAACCAGATGCAATACTAGCCCTCCTAGCTATCTGCATACTGACATCCACAATAATTCTTTCACTCTGAATCAAATCTTGACACCCACAATCAAAACATTTTTACTCAGGTTAGAACCCACCACCCTAGCCATAGATAACCTCCCAGCCAAGTACCTTAAAATCCCTGCAGATGAAGGAGCCTACCCATGATCCATATTTATCAACATATTAGTTCAGGAAAACTATGTTCCAACTATCTGGAAAAATCTTAAATCCTTCCCTTACGTAAAGGAGGACAATCTTAGAACTATCAAATGTCAGGCCAATTGCTATTCTCCCACCACTCTCAAAAATTGTGAGAAAGTGCAATTACACTGAAGTGCTGAAACATCTCACAGATAACAGGATCCTCTCACTAACTCAATGTGAATTTAGTTCAAATCATAGCACAGCTATGCTCGTTGTCTTTGGCAATATCATCCACCTAAATAGAGAAAATGACAAAATTGCCTTTTTTTCACTATTCTTGGATGATTGAAAGGCTTTTGACACTATCTCACATGACAAACTGCTTCAAAAACTACAGCAAATAGGCCTCTTGCACTTCAGCCTCCAATGCATTAACAGTTATTTAACAATCATCCAGCTGTAAAGTGGCCATCAGCTCTGGCTTCCTTTCTTCCTGTCACTGTTGGAGTACCTCAAGGTTCTGTCTCAGGATTCCCTACTATTTAATATTGTCTTAAATGGCCTCCATAAGGCACCCATGCATGCATGCATCCCTCATATCCCTTATTCAGTACACAGATGATTTAACTCTCATCTGTGTAGTAGACCATATTTCTAAACTTAAAACAATTGCCCAGTCATCCTAGACAGCTTCCAACTTATGTTAAAATCCTAAACAAAATGCTTCCCTTTGTCCAAAAATCTCACTCAGTCACCAATCTGGACTTCAAAATTAGTCCTTCAACCAATACATAAATTCATAGGGTTGCGCATTCTAAGTTGCTAGGTATTACTATAGATGAAAACTTAACATTTGATCTGCACATACAAGAAGTAATCAAAATAGCACATCAACAATTTGAACCATTATACCAAATAAAACTTTTATCTCCCTGAACTCAACAGAGAAATTGCAACACCCACCTTGCTATTATCAACATCACTTTATGCCAGCCCCATACTTGCAAATTATCAAGCTACAACAAAATTGCCAGGTTTGCCTGCAACCTCCCCTATAAGGCCCATTACTAGTCTCAAAATCTTTCCTGGCTGGAACTACCTCATCACCTCAGCTACTAACAGCTACATGTAGCCCACATCCCTGTACATAAACGTAACAGGTGTGCCAGCATAAAGAGTATTCTCCAAACCTACCTACCTCCTAGAAGTCTATGCTCAACAAAGTTTCACTGGATACATATTATGTTGTTGAACAGTAACAAGTTCAAACGCCATATTGCTGAACCCATATGCTCAAACTTGGAAAAGTTTGAACATTTCAATGGGGATTTCCATTCAGTGCGGTAAGGGAAGATTTCCTTTTACTGCACTGTAGTGCGATCTTAGAGTTGGTATATTTAAAGAGCGGGGGGTGTAAGAGGTGCAGCCCTCATGTGGGGGGTGCAGGGTGGTTTGCTCTCCTGCTTACAACTGTCAGGTAGGTTTTTTCTGTTTTTTTTTTTTTCTGTTTTTGAACATTTGAAGGTTCGAATGTATGGGTTTGAATATATGGCAATCGGACGTTTAAAAGTTCGACAATGTAATATGAACCCAGTTTCACTATCTACTCATGAAACCAGTAACTCAGTAGGGGAAGCCCTTTCATTCTGTTCACATCCCCACACTATGGATCTCACTACCTGTAACACTAAGACTTAATGGCAACTTGTCTACTTTCAATGGTCAGTCAAAAGTCCATCTTTGGTACTCTTAGCTATGTTCTTGTTCCTTACCAGGCTAACTGTAACACAAAGAATCCTCTCACTTGCCACCTCTTTCTCACATTACTCAGTAGCCTCCACACAGTTAGTGATGCTACCTTCCCTTAGAGATGTATCTTAATGTATATTGTGGTGGAGCTCCCAACCAGTGGATTAGGCAGCTGTCCAGCTTTTTTGAGAATTAACTTTTACAGCTTAAGTTCTTCTGGAAACACTGCTGTGTAGGCCAAAAGAGTGTGTTGTTATATGCTGACCTGCCATTTCAGGATATTGTGTCACTATATCTGCCAGCAATGATGGTTATTTACATAGCCATTTTAGGTACCAGCAAACCCTGTAGTCACTGGAGGACCATGGTCCTGAGGGTATCAAACATATTAAGTTATCTTATTTACATATTTTACTATGTTTACCAAAACAACAAAAGTAAGTATGGCTAACTTGTCTTTTTAACAAATCAGGTTGGTAATAATAGCTCTCAAGATGAAGAATCCCAAATAATGTCCCTACTTATTCTCCTTTAAAATTCAAAAATATCTCTGGTTGCAGTATGATGAACTTCATCATTTTATTAAATGTTTTACAATTGACACAATGTCCTCTAATAAGTTAAATCCTGCCGGTGGGCACTCTGTCCACAGAAACTAGCATCGCTGCTTGTTTTAGGCTCCTGATACCTGTGGGGGGGGTCCTAATTATCCCTAACTGTGGAAAGGTTCAACAGCAGCTAGTGTTGATTTGGAAAAATGAGAAGAAAAAAGAGTTATGGTATAACCCTCTTAGGATTAAGTTGGTAATTAGTGAACGGACACGAGTCAGATAAGTGGTAGAGATCAGCAGCCAAGAGAGACCAATCTCAGTGTCTCTCTTGGCTGAAGAAGAAAAGCAGGTACTTCCGATCTTCAAGAATGGTGTTCTTTTTCTGGAAGATTTATAAACACTGCCATGACTTGAGATACTACAAGTCACAACTTCTTTGCTCAAAAATTCTGGGCAAAGCCAACAACAATGGCAGAACAAAGTCTCATAATCAGGAACATTTTTTTAATTATTACTGCAATTGACTTAAGACTTTAAATGCATCAACATGCATTTTTTGGAAAATAAGAAGATCTGGCATTATTGACTGTTTGTAATCCAGAATGATTTACTAGCAAATCAAAATATTTTACAAGGGATAGGGTGAAAATATGAGGCAAAATCTTGGATATTCTATGAAATCAGGGACAGTAACAGACATGCATTACTTCTAAATGAAGCAAATAAAAGTGTCTTAACTCTGCTTTTGTTTGACGACTGCTAAACATCAGTTACTATCTGGTGTGGAAACACTAGCATTGAATAATGTACATCTATTTGCTGAAATAGTGAAACTAGCATTGCTATGACATGCCCATGTATCAGTGGTGGTGACTGAGGTATATTTAAGAATAATAAGTTGGCCCTAATTTCTTATACTTACCATCACGGACATACCATAGCTGTTTAACATCGGGATCTAAGCATACAATGTCAGGGGGATATATTTCCATAAGAGCAAGATACCTGATTAAGGTGAGAGACAAAAAATACAAGAAATGGAAAAGAAGTCGAACTACACCTTTGAATACTGAAATAAACAAACGGGACAAGCAAATTAAGCATAGTATAAGACAAGATCAAGAAAAATTTGAAGAAAATTTATATAAAGATATTGAATATAATAGGAAACCTTTTTAGAGATACATAAAATTTGGAAGAATAAAAGACACACAAATTGATAAACTGTGCATAGATTCTAAAGTTTATTCTCAAACAACAGATTACAGATATATTTATAAAATCTTATGCAAAATAGTTTGGCTACACAAAGGGGGTGGTAAATTGTCCTAGAGACATCTAGGTAACTGTAGAAACTGGAATTAAATTAGATTATATTGAAAAAGAACTGTGCAAACTGGATCCAAGCAAAGCACATGAAGGAGAAAAAAATAATAACAATGACCTGAGAAAGAGACATGGAGGAGCTCTCCGATCTTGTAGCCCAGGCAGGTATAACCCTAGCCCTGAGTAGCATTTTGCCATCACCCAGAATGTTACCACAGTACAAGGAAAAAATTATTAACTTCAACAATTGGCTAAGCTTCTGGTGTCATTTGTAAGGGGATCCAGTATTTGTCTGCCTGGGACGACATGATCGACAGACCACGATGCTTTGCCAGAGAGGGCACCTGTCGCCCTTGGGATTCCGGATACTGGCTAAGGCTCTTGCCACACCTATAGTGCCTTTTTTAGGCAAGGTTCAAATGACAAATTCACCACTGTAACAGGTACAAGCAAGCAAAATCTGAGGGTAATGCTACTCAATGCTAGAAGTCTAAACCTCAAAATGCACTCACTCGAGGCACTCCTTAAAATGGAGAACATTGACATCTGTGCAGTGACGGAGACCTGGTTCAAAGCTCCAGAGAGCACCCCTGCATTACCAGGCTATAACTCATACCACACCTTTCGGCCACCTAACCTGGAACGAAGCAATAAAGGTGGAGGCGTGTCCATATTCATTAAGGATATCCATACCTGCAGGCTAGTTGCACAGCATAATGCATTTGAGATTATCCAAGTGCAACTAGCTCTGGACAAGCCCACAATCCAAATTGTAGCTTGCTACAGGCCTCCCACCATGCCCCAAGATTCCCACTCCTCATTTCTTGATACACTGGAAAGTATTAGGGTACAATCCAACATTCTAATAATGGGCAATTTCAACTAACCCACCATTAACTGGGAAAACTACTCATGTACCAACTCTTTTGCTCAATGTTTTCTGGAATTCATAAATTCCAACACCTTGGATCAACTTATTCACACCCCTACTAGGAGCAGCAATATCTTAGACTTGGTCATTACCAACATGGGCAGCCTGTGTTCCACACCAGAGGTCAATTCCTCATTGGTCAGATCCGACCACAAGCTAATCACCCTAGACATCCACATTCCGGCCACACCCCCAATTAGGGAAACCACTGTAAAAAACTTCTCCAAAACCAACTTCACACTTCTTAAGACAGAAGTGGCAAACTTCATGACACCCATGCAGACGGACAATAGAGGTACGACTGCTGAATTTTACACAAATGCACTTTATAAGCACTTACACGAGTGCATGGATCATGCTATCCCTAATAGAACCAAGATGCTATCCTCCAAAAAAAGGAAGCCAATCTGGTGATCCTCTGCCGTAAACAGAAGAAAGAAACTGTTGAACAAAAGAGTAAAATCCCATGACGGGAGAAACTCCCTGGTCAACCTCAGTAAGAAGCTGAGATACCTCATAAAATCCTCCAAAGCTAGTTACGAAAACAAAATTGCCACCGACTCTAAAGATAACCGCAAAGCATGCTATAGCTATGTCAAGAATCTCAATGGCAACACTCAGATCTGCTCTGAGTTACAGAACAGTGGCACTAAATATACAGAACCAACTGATATTGTCAACATCCTGGCAGATAGGTTCAGTGCTAACTTTACCTCTCTCTCACCCCCTAGAGGGCCCATCTCTATACCGGAAGAATGCAAAGTTCCTGTAATCATGGCTGCACAAGTAAAAAACACACTTTCCAAAGCCAAGAACACAGCATCCATGGGACCTGACAATATCCCAGGCTGCGTTCTACTCGAACTACAGAATGAACTGGCACCCTACTTAAGTACCATGTTCAGTCATAGCCTCACTTCAGGTTTTATGCCCACTGAATGGCACACCGGGATGGTTATCCCACTCCACAAAGGGGGAGCCATGATAGACCCTGGGATCTACCGCCCCATTAGCCTGATGAGCCTGATCTGCAAGGCCATGGAATGTATCATCATGGAACTCATAAACAAAGACACTGGTAATCTCCAAACTCTGGACCATACCCAGTTCAGATTTGTAAAAGGCAGATCATGTATCCTAAACCTGATTGACTTCTTTGAAGCAGTCACCAAAGCCATAGATGAGGGTAAAGTGGTTCACACAGCTTATCTAGATCTCGCAAAGGCTTTTGACACCATCCCCCACTCTGGAATTATAGATAAGCTCACTAAACTAGGTATAAATCCCTATATCACAAGATGGGTTGCCAACTGGCTCATGGACAGAACCCACACTGTGAAAGAAGCAGACTCTAAATCCGACTTCAGACCAGTGACAAGTGGAGTACCACAGGGTTCAATCCTGGGTCCTCTCCTGTTTGGTATCTACTTCTCTGAAGTACGGGCTAACAAAGAAGGTCTTTGGCTAACAAAGTTTGCAGATGACTTCAAATTAGGAGCCATAATCGAATCTCCTAACGATGTGGACATATTACAAAAGGGCCTCACTGAGACAGATACTTGGTGTCAAAGCCATGGCCTGAAGCTCAATGCCACAAAGTGTATTGTCATCCCCTTTGGTAAAAACTCTGTACCATTGAACTACCACATAGCTGGTAGTCTACTTAATGCCGAAAATGTGATAAGAGACCTTGGGACACAGGTGGACAGTAGTCTCTCCTTTGATAATCACATCGCCACAGTGGTCAGGAAATCCTTCTATGTGGCTCATCTCATCACGAAAGGATTCTCATCCAGAAAAAAAGAGGTCATTGTTCCACTCTACTCATCACTCATTAGACCCATTATAGAGTACAATGCCCCTTTTGGTATGTACCTCACAAGACATCTACAACAACTGGAAAGACCACAGAAATACCTCACAAAGAGGATTACTGGCCTCAAACAGATGCCCTATGCAGACCGTCTCAAAAAACTACAGCTTTACTCCATCGCATATCGCCTACTCAGGGGCGATCTCTGCCTAACATACAAAGCTATGTCAAACCCAGAGCTGTTGGACATGCTCCACTTAAAGAAATCCCAATCCCTCCGAGCTACATGCTCTAAGAACCTAAACCTTGTCACCACAATAAACAAAACATGCTGGAGGGATAGATTCCTGTCCCAGAGACTTCCCATACTCTGGAACAGACTACCTGTCTATGTCAAACAGAGCTCCTCATTAGCACTCTTCAAGAAAAATCTTGATGACTGGATGGGAAATAGGAAATTCACCCCAGGGATCACTTCTGTGGCTCTGCTTGACAGGAGCACAAGAAGATACTTTTCTTGGGTGGCGAAAGCCAGGGTACATTTTTGGCTAGGCTTATATAGGCCCTAGGGCCAATAGCCTAGTACCTACCTATGAAAATATGAACCTATGAACACTAAAACAAGCAATTACAGTACCATTATATCTATTATTTTCTATGTCATATAAATATTAGAGGATTCCTCAAGATTGGAGATGTACTTATTAAACCTGTCTTTAAACGAAAGGGGAGTAGAACAAACCCAGAGTCATATAGGCTCTTAAGTCTACTTTCATGTTGTGGAAAAATAATGGAGAAGGTAATATTGGATAGGTTATTATTAGAATTGAATAGGTTGGGAATTGAAACCATATATCAGCATGCATATGTTAAAAAGTGATCTATTACCACCTGTAACATGACGTTCTATAACAATATAATAACATCTATGAATGAAAAGTTGTGCTGTAATGTAATTTATATAGATTTAACTTCAGCATTTGACAGAGTAATGCACAAAACACTGTTCAATTTATTAGAACAACTAGGTATCGATGTACTCTTGATAAGATGGATAGCTGCACAGCTTACAAATAGGACATGGCAAGTATCATACAGCAATTGGACAGGTGCAATTCTTGGTTTCAGTCAGGATGTCCCACAGGGCTATATCCTAGGCCCTTACTTGTTTAGACTATGTTTTTCAGACCTAACTTTTTCATTTGAAGTGTTCTACAGTCTATATGCCGATTACCTGAAATTTGGTAAACTAATTACATAAGTTACAGATAAGCCATATCTGCAAAAAAACTTGACTAAATTAACCATTTGGGAACAGGAAACTAATATGATGATAAATACATCAAAAACTAAGCATATGAGATTTGGGAGACATAAAATGAAAGGTGAATATTCAATACAGCACACGATGATAGTAACTGTAAATTAATTTAAGGACTTGGGAATATGGGTAGATCCAGCTTTGAGTTTTTCTAATCATATTAACCTATTGGTTAATGATAGTTATATAACTATAGGTTATATAAATATATATATATAATATCTAGGAAATCAGAAATGATGAAGTCATTCCCCCAGATTCTGCAAGCCCTGCACAGCATGCAAGACTAGTGCAGGAGTTCCAGCAGGCAATATGTCTGCCGTGCGATCCAGGAACAATCTGCAGGGATATGCACAAGCGCTCCTACACTAGTCCTGCACGGACACAGCCCCTGTATGCAATTTACCCAATTTGCAGGAGAAATCCACACAAATGAGGTGAATTTGTGATACAGAAAGCTGGAAACCAGCTATGCAGGGCTAGAGTAATCTGCAGAAATGTACTCCACCAGTAACGGAATACATTTCTGAAAAATACATGACGGAGCCATGACAGCTCCAAATAAAGGGTGGATATCATGTAGAAAGCATGCCAATGGAAACTATAAGGCCATTGGCATGGAAAACATTTGCAAAAATAAAAAAATCAACTTTTATTTTTTTTCAGCCGATCTCGTCTGTTTAAGCATAGGGCAGCAGTGCGCAAACAGGATTGGCCGGAAAATAAGAAAAAAATACATAAAATAAGCATTCTAACCAAAATCACTATTTTGCCATTAGACCCAATGGCAGGCAGAAGACAACATGGCCAATTGCTAAGGGGGGAGGCTCAGTGTGGGACATGTAACTATGCATCAGCAGGCAATCCTATGCAAATGGGGGGAATGACACTGAATCCCAGATTTCCCCTGCATGCTAGTCAGCACCCAACAGTGTAAGAGCAGGAATAGCTTGGTACAAGCCTAGAAGTTAGCTGACATCATGGGGGGTGTCAGGCATACTGTAAGTGGATTGGAACCCTGTGGCTCAGGTTTGCTCCTAGGTTAGCAGAGCTAAGCACGGGGGTGTGTCTGAGGCTGCCTAGCACTGTGTACATTGCCTAAGCAGGTGTGCCCGCCGTGCACTGGGTTTTAAAGGAAAAATAAAAAAAGTAAACCAGGAAATAGCAGCTCTGTGCACATTTGAGCACTGTGTTTGCACGGCGCTCCCCTAGGATTAAACAGGAAGGCAATGGAAAGGGAAAACAGCAGTAGAAAGGTAATCTAGGAGAACTAGCATAGCTGGCAGGTAAAATGTATCAGAATCAGCCAATTACACAGGTAGCAGACCAGCCCAGCCCAGAACACTACTATAAAATGTGCAAACACCTTTCCCTCTTTTTTTTTCCCACAACTGGTGTATTCAAGCGGAGAAATTTTAACAAACAAAAACAACAGAATGATATGGGCTGCAGCAGCTATCAGACATCAACATGTGGAAGAGGCTGAGGGTGGTGAGGATGAGAATGCTGTCACCCAACCCACAGTGAGGAGACAGAGAAGGGTGTACAGACCCAGGGTAACCTACCAGGGTCTACATGAGCTAGAGATAGTGGAGTGCTATAGGGTGGACAGGGACCTCCTACAGCAAATTGTTGAGCTGTGCTGGTCACGCTTGACACACAGAACTAACAGAGGGGAAACCATCCCAGTAGATACCAAGGTATGTGTAGGCCTAGGGCTACTAGCCACAGGTACCTCCCAAAGCCCAACTGGGGATATCATAGGGATCTCACAAGCATCAGCATCCAGAGTATTCCACCAGTTCCTGGATGCCATGTCAGCACATGCCGGTGAGCACATATATTTCCTTAACACCCATGAGGTGTTGGCCAGCAAAATAGGTTCACAGGTTCATAGGTGGGTACTAGGCTATCTGTCCGAAGACATTTATAAGCCTAGCCAGAATGTTTTGGCTTTTACTGCCCCCTTAGATTAGTCCCCTGTGCCTCTGTCCAGCAGAGCCATTGAAGTGATACCTGGGGTAAGCTTTCTGTTACCCATCCACTCATCAAGGTTTCTCTTGAAGAGTGTTAGCGAGGAGCTCTGCCTAATGTAGTTTGGAATCTTGTTCCAAAGCATGGGACAAGAATCTAGCCCTCCAGCACATCCTATTTATTGTTGTGGTGAGGTTTAGATCCCTAGAGTGTGTGGCTTGAGGGGATATGGTTTTCTTTAGGTGGAGCATGTCCATCAATTCTGGGTTGGACATGGCCTTGTATGTCAGGCTGAGATCATCTCTGACTAAAGGTGAATGAACGCCAGGAATACAGGATACTGTGCTGGAAACACTTAATTTATTGACATAAAATAGGTTGAGCGCTTTCTACAGAAGTAAATCTGTCTTCTTCAGAACATCATAGCATGGAATCATGACGCTTATATATCATAATTGAAGTAAAAAGCCCGCCCTAAATTGTAATTAAACAATAAATCAATTATTAAAACAGTGCTATCTTACACATTTCATACAAATGCAATGTATACATCTTGCTACATAACCACACTAAAAATATAGTTCATATAATTTACGAACCCTACTAATCTAAAAAGCAATAAATATCTAAATCACTATTTTATATATACTAAATAAGCAAAATCACAAATTATTAAAACAGTTATATAATGCCATTTGATTATTTTTCTAAAAGTGGAATAAAATGCCTTCTAAAGTGGCTATCAATCAAGATATGTATAATATATATCAATCATGATATTGGTAGAAAAAAAATATTTGTGAGTTGAATTTATAAAATAATATATATATATATGTAACATATTGCCCAATGCATGTAACACATTATGTGACATATGATATATAATATATAATATAATATATGACATACAATACAATATGGAATGCAAACATTATATAAATACTGTAATGAATATAACAACATATTGCACAATTTATTGAACTAAACCCTGACTAGTGGTTTTGTAGGAATCATTTCATTAAGGCCTGGGGGGGTGGCTGCATCCAACCTTATCTGCCACCTGATTTCCGTTCCCCAACAACAGCTTTTATGTTACCCCTCGGGTTGGGGAAAACAACATCTAGAATTGCAAACTTGAATAGCTTGCACTGTGGACTATTAATAAGATGTCTTGATAGTGCATTATTAATGTCACACTTCCTTATACAGTATATATGATCATATATCCTGTTTTTAAGACAGCGGTCCGTCTTACCCACATAGAAACTCTTGCAGGTTTGACAAACACTTAAATATATAACATGCTTAGATAAACAATTACCATTAGAAAACCAAATCTTACTCTTTAAACAATTGTTCAAAGTGATGTTGGGTGTATCCAAAATATAATTGCAATAATTACATTGGCCACATCTTCTAGTGCCTGTCCTCTTCACATTAATGTTTTCTGGAATTTAGATTTTAATTCAATTATTCTTTTAAGTTATTTCCAGTTTTATACACGAAGTGTGGCTCATCAGTAATCTTGCTTTTAATGGTCTGATCACTGGTCATGATATTCCAATTTGTGGTAATAATCTTTTTTACCTCTTTTGAATATTTACCATATTGGATAATACATGACCTTGTGTATGTGTTTGTATTTTTGCTCTCAGCCACTTCCCTCTGACCCGCTATATTGAACTAATATCTCCTGGGTGTAGATTTGGATATACCCACCCCAAAAGTGGCTTATATTTTAATCCCCATTCATTCTTGACATATCCTGTAATGTCTTTCACCATATTGGGTGGATATCCCTTGTCCAAGAACAATCGGCCAATATATTCCAATTCTTGGTCCACTATATGTCTCTCAGTAGTCATGCGTGCAGCAGAATGCACTGCCCTTGATAATGCCCCTCTTGGTGTTATATGTGTGTGCACTACTATAGTGCAGGTAGCCATTACTGAAAGTATCTTTTCTGTGGATTTTGGAGTGAAATTCATTGTCCTTGCTGTAGATCTGGACATCCAAGTAATTTATACTGTGCCTATCATATTGATGGGTGAATTTGAGGTAATCCGTAGTATTGTTGATGTAACTAATGAATTCATACAATACTTCAACTTCACCTTCCCAAAGTATAAAGATATCGTCAAATAACGGACATATCTTTTAATAAAGGACATCAATTTGAATTTAAAATGAATTCCACTTCCCAATCCAACAGTACCATATTGGCATAAATAGGAGCACAGGCAGTGCCCATGGCTACCCGTTTTCTGTCTATAATACTCCCCTCATAATAGATGTAATTATGGTCTAGAACAATTTCCATAAATTCTGTGAGGAGGGAGATGTCATCCTGGCCTAGTCCACTCACCCTCGCATACTACTAATAAATCTAGATATTCCGTCATCCTTAGGAATACAGGAAAATAAATCCTGTACATCTATTGTCACATAAATTAATCTGGGGACCATAGTTCCTTTTTAAACAGGCCCAAAAACTCCCAGGAGTCTTTCATAATATGTTCAACTATATCATAAATATGTTTGAGTTTATAGTGGATGACTTGTCCAAAGGTAAAGGCTTTACTGGCACTGCCAGATATGATAGAGACGAAAGGGTGGATCATATATATCCTTGTGGACCTTAGGAATGCCCGTAATAGTCGCCAGAATGGGAAATTCAACTTTAAGAAATCTATATAGATCTTCATTTATTCTATTTTCCACTATGAATTCTTCTAAGTATGAATCAATTCGACTGTGGGCTATGTTGACCTCATTTATAGAAGAGGGAGTATACTGTGTGGAATTATTTAGAAGATTGAAAATTTTACTTTTATATTGTTCCTGATCATAGAATACTATTCCCCCACCCTTGTCCGCAGTAAGAATGCGAATATTATTGTCACACAGTGCTTGAATAGCATCCATCATGTCATTACCAAATTGTTGCCCTTTGTATTTGTACTTACATTTGTTATATAAGGAATATACCTCAGTATTTACTACATTTTCAAAAGATGTCAGTGTGTTACACATGGGTGGAGTGAAAGTACTCTTTTCTTGAGTCCCTCAATCTGATTTGAACTAATACTGTTCTGATTTTTAAAAATATACCCAAATTTAATTTTCTCATAAACAATTTTAATTCAACTAGGGTATCTGTTATATCAAACTTGGTGTCAGGTATAAATTTCATACCCTTAGAGAAAATTTGAAAAAATTCCGGTAATACCGGATGAGAAGTATAGTTATAAATCTTAATATCTCCACAGGAGTGTAGAATACTATTTTCCTTGGCATCTGAGTTAATACTTCCCTCTGTAATACTATTAGGAACAACATCTAAATATCTGGGGTTGGAATTATGAAGATTCACTGATGGTTGTATCTCCGGTTCCTCCAGGAGTTCTTTCCTCTCCCCTTCGGTTCCACCGTTCTCCATTTGTCCCTCCCATTGTCGAAAACAGTCATCTTCCCAGTTGTATTGATTACGATGTCCTTCATCCTGTACATCTTCACTAACATAAACAGCAGAGCGGTTTGTGTATCTAGTTTTTGTAATAAAGTTACCATCATGCCCATTTTTCCATCTGTAAGCTGTCCCCTTCTCATATTGTACTATATCCCTTTGTAGTTTTATACTTCCTTTCATAGGTCTTTTGATACATATTTTCCGCATATTCATATTGTTTAAAATAAAGTTTGTCCCACTGTGTAAACATTAAATCATCCTTAATCTGTTTATCCAATCTGTCTATCTCATTAAGCAACGTACTAATTTTTGAATCATTACATTCCACAATAAATCTGATAAACTTCCTACCAAACTCATCAAACATATCGTTGCAAATCTTGATATTCTGTGCATTCATTTCAATCCCCAATGGTTCCTTAAAGAACCGCAGCCCCATGGGTACAATCCCACTTTCCAAACATTTGTGCAAATATAAATTTTCAACCTGAAGGTTTTAACCTTTGTTAAATTGTTACCAAAAGTAAAAATTAACTTTTTCAAGGATGGGTGATTCCCTCCTTCACCAACAGAATAAAAATTTGAAACCGCTTGTGGAATGTCCTTGAAATCAAGCGGCATATCCATAAATTTATCTAAACAATAATCTTGTCTTTTCAAACGATCCACTTGAGTAGATGCAGCAACTTCATTGGAAATTACAGTACCTTTCTTAGGTGCCTGAATGGCGCCTTTCCCTTTGTCCTCCCCACCATAAGTACGAACCGGTGGAAGACGTTTAGGTTTGGCACCTGATATGAGACAACGGTCGTCTTCTGTGTTGTCTACATTGCCTGTCGTAGTATTTGAAGCTGAAAAAAAGCCACGGCTGCCCCCTTCGTCACATACATCCTTCCTCGGTGTTCGCCTGGACGGTAAAGGGGAGGAAAACCTCCTCTGTGCGTTAGGAATATCGTCGTCACTGGCGTTACCCATAGAGGAGCGGGTGAACGTAGCAACCTGCGGGTTAGGTTGAAACTGTTTATTTGGAGCAGTACTAGGCGGCGTCAGTATTTCAACAAGTCTAGTAATTTCCCTCGAAGAATGGTCATCTCAGAATGAATTTTATCTATCTCGTCCCTCGAAACGAGATTGGAAACATTAAGCATCTCCTGCATGGAATCCATCGAAAACAACGTAATAAAGATGATAATCCCAGCGAAACAACAAAATTGCAAACACACCAAAGGTGAATGAACGCCAGGAATACAGGATACTGTGCTGGAAACACTTAATTTATTGACATAAAATAGGTTGGCGCTTTCTACAGAAGTAAATCTGTCTTCTTCAGAACATCATAGCATGGAATCATGACGCTTATATATCATAATTGAAGTAAAAAGCCCGCCCTAAATTGTAATTAAACAATAAATCAATTATTAAAACAGTGCTATCTTACACATTTCATACAAATGCAATGTATACATCTTGCTACATAACCACACTAAAAATATAGTTCATATAATTTACGAACCCTACTAATCTAAAAAGCAATAAATATCTAAATCACTATTTTATATATACTAAATAAGCAAAATCACAAATTATTAAAAACAGTTATATAATGCCATTTGATTATTTTTCTAAAAGTGGAATAAAATGCCTTCTTTGGGACATACTTTATTTTAAACAATATGAATATGCGGAAAATATGTATCAAAAGACCTATGAAAGGAAGTATAAAAAACTACAAAGGGATATAGTACAATATGAGAAGGGGACAGCTTACAGATGGAAAAATGGGCATGATGGTAAATTTATTACAAAAAATAGATACACAAATCGCTCTGCTGTTTATGTTAGTGAAGTTGTACAGGATGAAGGACATCCTAATCAATACAACTGGGAAGATGACTGTTTTTTAGACAATGGGAGGGACAAATGGAGAACGGTGGAACCGAAGGGAAGAGGAAAGAACTCCTGGAGGAACCGGAGATACAACCATCAGTGAATCTTCATAATTCCAACCCCAGATATTTAGATGTTGTTCCTAATAGTATTACAGAGGAAAGTATTAACTCAGATGCCAAGGAAAATAGTATTCTACACTCCTGTGGAGATATTAAGATTTATAACTATACTTCTCATCCGGTATTACGAATTTTTCAAATTTTCTCTAAGGGTATGAAATTTATACCTGACACCAAGTTTGATATAACAGATACCCTAGTTGAATTAAAATTGTTTATGAGAAAATTAAATTTGGGTATATTTTTAAAAATCAGAACAGTATTAGTTCAAATCAGATTGAGGGACTCAAGAAAAGAGTACTTTCACTCCACCCATGTGTAACACACTGACATCTTTTGAAAATGTAGTAAATACTGAGGTATATTCCTTATATAACAAATGTAAGTACAAATACAAAGGGCAACAATTTGGTAATGACATGATGGATGCTATTCAAGCACTGTGTGACAATAATATTCGCATTCTTACTGCGGACAAGGGTGGGGGAATAGTATTCTATGATCAGGAACAATATAAAAGTAAAATTTTCAATCTTCTAAATAATTCCACACAGTATACTCCCTCTTCTATAAATGAGGTCAACATAGCCCACAGTCGAATTGATTCATACTTAGAAGAATTCATAGTGGAAAATAGAATAAATGAAGATCTATATAGATTTCTTAAAGTTGAATTTCCCATTCTGGCGACTATTACGGGCATTCCTAAGGTCCACAAGGATATATATGATCCACCCTTTCGTCCTATCATATCTGGCAGTGCCAGTAAAGCCTTTACCTTTGGACAAGTCATCCACTATAAACTCAAACATATTTATGATATAGTTGAACATATTATGAAAGACTCCTGGGAGTTTTGGGCCTGTTTAAAAGGAACTATGGTCCCCAGATTAATTTATGTGACAATAGATGTACAGGATTTATTTTCCTGTATTCCTAAGGATGACGGAATATCTAGATTTATTAGTAGTATGCGAAGGGTGAGTGGACTAGGCCAGGATGACATCTCCCTCCTCACAGAATTTATGGAAATTCTTCTAGACCATAATTACATCTATTATGAGGGCCAGTATTATAGACAGAAGCGGGGGTAGCCATGGGCACTGCCTGTGCTCCTATTTATGCCAATATGGTACTGTTGGATTGGGAAGTGGAATTCATTTTAAATTCAAATTGGATGTCCTTTATTAAAAGATATGTCCGTTATTTGGACGATATCTTTATACTTTGGGAAGGTGAAGTTGAAGTATTGTATGAATTCATTAGTTACATCAACAATACTACGGATTACCTCAAATTCACCCATCAATATGATAGGCACAGTATAAATTACTTGGATGTCCAGATCTACAGCAAGGACAATGAATTTCACTCCAAAATCCACAGAAAAGATACTTTCAGTAATGGCTACCTGCACTATAGTAGTGCACACACATATAACACCAAGAGGGGCATTATCAAGGGGCAGTGCATTATGCTGCAAGACTACTGAGAGACATATAGTGGACCAAGAATTGGAATATATTGGCCGATTGTTCTTGGACAAGGGATATCCACCCAATATGGTGAAAGACATTACAGGATATGTCAAGAATGAATGGGGATTAAAATATAAGCCACTTTTGGGGTGGGTATATCCAAATCTACACCCGCAGGAGATATTAGTTCGAATATAGCGGGTCAGAGGGAAGTGGCTGAGAGCAAAAATACAAACACATACACAAGGTCATGTATTATCCAATATGGTAAATATTCAAAAGAGGTAAAAAAGATTATTACCACAAATTGGAATATCATGACCAGTGATCAGACCATTAAAAGCAAGATTACTGATGAGCCACACTTCGTGTATAAAACTGGAAATAACTTAAAAGAATAATTGAATTAAAATCTAAATTCCAGAAAAACATTAATGTGAAGAGGACAGGCACTAGAAGATGTGGCCAATGTAATTATTGCAATTATATTTTGGATACACCCAACATCACTTTGAACAATTGTTTAAAGAGTAAGATTTGGTTTTCTAATGGTAATTGTTTATCTAAGCATGTTATATATTTAAGTGTTTGTCAAACCTGCAAGAGTTTCTATGTGGGTAAGACGGACCGCTGTCTTAAAACAGGATATATGATCATATATACTGTATAAGGAAGTGTGACATTAATAATGCACTATCAAGACATCTTATTAATAGTCCACAGTGCAAGCTATTCAAGTTTGCAATTCTAGATGTTGTTTTCCCCAACCCCGAGGGTAACATAAAAGCTGTTGTTGGGGAGCGGAAATCAGGTGGCAGATAAGGTTGGATGCAGCCACCCCCCCAGGCCTTAATGAAATGATTCCTACAAAACCACTAGTCAGGGTTTAGTTCAATAAATTGTGCAATATGTTGTTATATTCATTACAGTATTTATATAATGTTTGCATTCCATATTGTATTGTATGTCATATATTATATTATATATTATATATCATATGTCACATAATGTGTTACATGCATTGGGCAATATGTTACATATATATATATATTATTTTATAAATTCAACTCACAAATATTTTTTTTCTACCAATATCATGATTGATATATATTATATATATCTTGATTGATAGCCACTTTAGAAGGCATTTTATTCCACTTTTAGAAAAATAATCAAATGGCATTATATAACTGTTTTTAATAATTTGTGATTTTGCTTATTTAGTATATATAAAATAGTGATTTAGATATTTATTGCTTTTTAGATTAGTAGGGTTAAATTATATGAACTATATTTTAGTGTGGTTATGTAGCAAGATGTATACATTGCATTTGTATGAAATGTGTAAGATAGCACTGTTTTAATAATTGATTTATTGTTTAATTACAATTTAGGGCGGCTTTTACTTCAATTATGATATATAAGCGTCATGATTCCATGCTATGATGTTCTGAAGAAGACAGATTTACTTCTGTAGAAAGCGCTCAACCTATTTTATGTCAATAAATTAAGTGTTTCCAGCACAGTATCCTGTATTCCTGGCGTTCATTCACCTTTGGTGTGTTTGCAATTTTGTTGTTTCGCTGGGATTATCATCTTTATTACGTTGTTTTCGATGGATTCCATGCAGGAGATGCTTAATGTTTCCAATCTCGTTCGAGGGGCGAGATAGATAAAATTCATTCTGAGATGACCATTCTTGAGGAAATTACTAGACTTGTTGAACTACTGGCCGGCTAGTACTGCTCCAAATAAACAGTTTCAACCTAACCGCAGGTTGCTCGTTCACCGCTCCTCTATGGGTAACGCCAGTGACGATATTCCTAAGCACAGAGGAGGTTTTCCTCCCTTTACCGTCCAGGCGAACACCGAGGAAGGATGTATGTGAAAGGGGCAGCCGTGGCTTTTCAGCTTCAAATACTCGACAGGCAATGTAGACAACACAGAAGCGACCGTTGTCTCATATCAGGTGCCAAACCTAAACGTCTTCCACGGTTCGTACTTATGGTGGGGAGGACAAAGGAAAGGCGCCATTCAGGCACCTAAGAAAGGTACTGTAATTTCCAATGAAGTTGCTGCATCTACTCAAGTGGATCGTTTGAAAAGACAAGATTATTGTTTAGATAAATTTATGGATATGCCGCTTGATTTCAAGGACATTCCACAAGCGGTTTCAAATTTTTATTCTGTTGGTGAAGGAGGAATCACCCATCCTTGAAAAAGTTAATTTTACTTTTGGTAACAATTTAACAAAGGTTAAAACCTTCAGGTTGAAAATTTATATTTGCACAAATGTTTGGAAAGTGGGATTGTACCCATGGGGCTGCGGTTCTTTAAGGAACCATTGGGGATTGAAATGAATGCACAGAATATCAAGATTTGCAACGATATGTTTGATGAGTTTGGTAGGAAGTTTATCAGATTTATTGTGGAATGTAATGATTCAAAAATTAGTACGTTGCTTAATGAGATAGACAGATTGGATAAACAGATTAAGGATGATTTAATGTTTACACAGTGGGACAAACTTTATTTTAAACAATATGAATATGCGGAAAATATGTATCAAAAGACCTATGAAAGGAAGTATAAAAAACTACAAAGGGATATAGTACAATATGAGAAGGGGACAGCTTACAGATGGAAAAATGGGCATGATGGTAAATTTATTACAAAAAATAGATACACAAATCGCTCTGCTGCTTATGTTAGTGAAGTTGTACAGGATGAAGGACATCCTAATCAATACAACTGGGAAGATGACTGTTTTTTAGACAATGGGAGGGACAAATGGAGAACGGTGGAACCGAAGGGGAGAGGAAAGAACTCCTGGAGGAACCGGAGATACAACCATCAGTGAATCTTCATAATTCCAACCCCAGATATTTAGATGTTGTTCCTAATAGTATTACAGAGGAAGTATTAACTCAGATGCCAAGGAAAATAGTATTCTACACTCCTGTGGAGATATTAAGATTTATAACTATACTTCTCATCCGGTATTACGAATTTTTCAAATTTTCTCTAAGGGTATGAAATTTATACCTGACACCAAGTTTGATATAACAGATACCTAGTTGAATTAAAATTGTTTATGAGAAAATTAAATTTGGGTATATTTTTAAAAATCAGAACAGTATTAGTTCAAATCAGATTGAGGGACTCAAGAAAAGAGTACTTTCACTCCACCCATGTGTAACACACTGACATCTTTGAAAATGTAGTAAATACTGAGGTATATTCCTTATATAACAAATGTAAGTACAAATACAAAGGGCAACAATTTGGTAATGACATGATGGATGCTATTCAAGCACTGTGTGACAATAATATTCGCATTCTTACTGCGGACAAGGGTGGGGGAATAGTATTCTATGATCAGGAACAATATAAAAGTAAAATTTTCAATCTTCTAAATAATTCCACACAGTATACTCCCTCTTCTATAAATGAGGTCAACATAGCCCACAGTCGAATTGATTCATACTTAGAAGAATTCATAGTGGAAAATAGAATAAATGAAGATCTATATAGATTTCTTAAAGTTGAATTTCCCATTCTGGCGACTATTACGGGCATTCCTAAGGTCCACAAGGATATATATGATCCACCCTTTCGTCCTATCATATCTGGCAGTGCCAGTAAAGCCTTTACCTTTGGACAAGTCATCCACTATAAACTCAAACATATTTATGATATAGTTGAACATATTATGAAAGACTCCTGGGAGTTTTGGGCCTGTTTAAAAGGAACTATGGTCCCCAGATCAATTTATGTGACAATAGATGTACAGGATTTATTTTCCTGTATTCCTAAGGATGACGGAATATCTAGATTTATTAGTAGTATGCAGGGTGAGTGGACTAGGCCAGGATGACATCTCCTCCTCACAGAATTTATGGAAATTGTTCTAGACCATAATTACATCTATTATGAGGGGAGTATTATAGACAGAAAGCGGGGGTAGCCATGGGCACTGCCTGTGCTCCTATTTATGCCAATATGGTACTGTTGGATTGGGAAGTGGAATTCATTTTAAATTCAAATTGGATGTCCTTTATTAAAAGATATGTCCGTTATTTGGACGATATCTTTATACTTTGGGAAGGTGAAGTTGAAGTATTGTATGAATTCATTAGTTACATCAACAATACTACGGATTACCTCAAATTCACCCATCAATATGATAGGCACAGTATAAATTACTTGGATGTCCAGATCTACAGCAAGGACAATGAATTTCACTCCAAAATCCACAGAAAAGATACTTTCAGTAATGGCTACCTGCACTATAGTAGTGCACACACATATAACACCAAGAGGGGCATTATCAAGGGGCAGTGCATTAGTGCTGCACGATGACTACTGAGAGACATATAGTGGACCAAGAATTGGAATATATTGGCCGATTGTTCTTGGACAAGGGATATCCACCCAATATGGTGAAAGACATTACAGGATATGTCAAGAATGAATGGGGATTAAAATATAAGCCACTTTTGGGGTGGGTATATCCAAATCTACACCCAGGAGATATTAGTTCGAATATAGCGGGTCAGAGGGAAGTGGCTGAGAGCAAAAATACAAACACATACACAAGGTCATGTATTATCCAATATGGTAAATATTCAAAAGAGGTAAAAAAGATTATTACCACAAATTGGAATATCATGACCAGTGATCAGACCATTAAAAGCAAGATTACTGATGAGCCACACTTCGTGTATAAAACTGGAAATAACTTAAAAGAATAATTGAATTAAAATCTAAATTCCAGAAAAACATTAATGTGAAGAGGACAGGCACTAGAAGATGTGGCCAATGTAATTATTGCAATTATATTTTGGATACACCCAACATCACTTTGAACAATTGTTTAAAGAGTAAGATTTGGTTTTCTAATGGTAATTGTTTATCTAAGCATGTTATATATTTAAGTGTTTGTCAAACCTGCAAGAGTTTCTATGTGGGTAAGACGGACTGTCTTAAAACAGGATATATGATCATATATACTGTATAAGGAAGTGTGACATTAATAATGCACTATCAAGACATCTTATTAATAGTCCACAGTGCAAGCTATTCAAGTTTGCAATTCTAGATGTTGTTTTCCCCAACCCCGAGGGTAACATAAAAGCTGTTGTTGGGGAACGGAAATCAGGTGGCAGATAAGGTTGGATGCAGCCACCCCCCCAGGCCTTAATGAAATGATTCCTACAAAACCACTAGTCAGGGTTTAGTTCAATAAATTGTGCAATATGTTGTTATATTCATTACAGTATTTATATAATGTTTGCATTCCATATTGTATTGTATGTCATATATTATATTATATATTATATATCATATGTCACATAATGTGTTACACACATTGCGCAATATGTTATATATATATATATTAGATTTTAGAAATTCAACTCACAAATATTTTTTTCTACCAATATCATGATTGATATATATTATACATATCTTGATTGATAGCCACTTTAGAAGGCATTTTATTCCACTTTTAGAAAAATAATCAAATGGCATTATATAACTGTTTTTAATAATTTGTGATTTTGCTTATTTAGTATATATAAAATAGTGATTTAGATATTTATTGCTTTTTTAGATTAGTAGGGTTCGTAAATTATATGAACTATATTTTTAGTGTGGTTATGTAGCAAGATGTATACATTGCATTTGTATGAAATGTGTAAGATAGCACTGTTTTAATAATTGATTTATTGTTTAATTACAATTTAGGGCGGGCTTTTTACTTCAATTATGATATATAAGCGTCATGATTCCATGCTATGATGTTCTGAAGAAGACAGATTTACTTCTGTAGAAAGCGCTCAACCTATTTTATGTCAATAAATTAAGTGTTTCCAGCACAGTATCCTGTATTCCTGGCGTTCATTCACCTTTGGTGTGTTTGCAATTTTGTTGTTTCGCTGGGATTATCATCTTTATCATCTCTGACTAGGCAGTATGCAACCGAGTACAGCTGCAGTTTCTTCAGTCGAGCTACTTAGGGCATCTGTTTGAAGCCAGTGATCCTCTTGGTGAGGTACTTCTGTGGTCTTTCTAGCTGTTGCAGGTGTCTTGTAAGGTACATCCCAAATGGGATGTTGTACTCTATGACTGGTCTAATGAGTGATGAGTAGAGGGGCACAATGACCTCTTTTGATATGGATGTGAACCCTTTTGTGATTAGATGGGCCACATAGAAGGATTTTCTAACCACTTTGGCAATGCGATTATCAAAGGAGAGATTACTATCTACCTGGGTCCCCAGATCCCTTATTACATCTTCTGTATTTAGGGAACTACCACCTATGTGGTAGTTTGTGGGTACTTTTCTTTTTTCCAAAAGGGATGACTATGCACTTTTTGGCATTTAGCTTAAGGCCATGAGTCTGACACCAGGTATCCATCTCAGTGAGACCCTTTTGGAGGATGTCTGTGTCAGCTGGAGTGTCAGTTATAACCCCTAGTTTGCAGTCGTCTGCAAACTTGGTCAGCCATATTCCTCCTGTGCTTGCCTGTACCTCTGAGATGTATATGCTGAACAGGAGGGGTCCTAGGACTGAGCCCTGGGGAACGCCACTTGTAGCCTGTTTAGAGTTGGACCTAGCTCTCGCAACTCTCATCATGTGGGTTCTGTCCGTGATCTCTTCCACCAAATAGCAGAATACCCTGAGGTGGTGGGTGCTATAGATTGCATGCACATATGCATCAAAGCACCACCCTGTGAGCAGGATAGGGTCTACATCAACCACAAGGGCTTCCCCTCCATCAACTGCCAGGTCATGTGCAATGCCCAGGGCATTATAATGAATGTGCTTGCTGGCTGCCCTGGAAGCTACCATGATTCCCACACCTGGCAATTGACGCAGTTGTTCCAGAGATTTGCCAATGGGGACATCCCTTACGGTCACCTAGTGGGAAATGCTGGCTATGCACTAGAGCCATGGCTGATGACATCCATCAGAAATGCACACACACCCGAACAAGAATGCAATAATGAGGCACACGCACAGACCAGAATCATAACTGAGCATGTGTTTGGGATGCTCAAGTTGTGGTTCTGGTGCTGGACACATCCGGTGGAGCCTTGCAGTACTCACCAGTTACATGTACCCAAATTGTTATCATATGTGCCATGCTACACAATATGATCCTGTGAAAACAGCTGCAGCAGGAACAGCACGGGGCAGGGCCACACAGCTCCTCACCAATACCAAGGCCTGCACAGGCACAGAATGACTCAGAGGAGGAACGACCTGAGCCTGCCCCAGTAGGCAGATGGAGGCATTCCCAGTATGCCATGGCCTTGGCAAAGAGGCAACACATAGCACATACACTGACACAGCATGGACCCAGGGAATGACACCTGTCTCTGACTCGCACTTACATTAAAAGGGATGTCAAACATGACACTACCTGTGCTCAACCATGTATAGGGAGTGTACTATACGCATGTGACATAGGCAGCTCCCAGCACCATCCTCAATACTGGCACACCTACAAAGTAAGTCACTCCCCTTACCGATTGCTGATTGGAGTAGTATGCATAGTTACTTGTATCTATGGTATAGATGTGAGCATGCAAGGGAATCGGGTGGGTGAATAAGATGTCAGCAGACAGTAGACACCTATAGTGGCAGCATGAGATCTGTAACAAATACGGGTGTCACCATAGTAGCCAGTACTGCACATGTTGACAAAACCCACTGCAGGAAATGTGCTAGGCCGCATGTTTTTCTATATGACACACACATGCCAGTCAGGGAGGTTCACATACCCAACAGTCACATACAGCAGGACAGATGTAGACAAACACAAACAAAGGCTGTGCTACCTCCCCAATCCTGTGTAGCAATGTAGAAACAGTCAGGTGTGCCCCCATAGCCTATGTAGACATGTAGTAACAGTCAGGTGTGCCCCCAATCCTATTTAGACATGTAGTAACAGTCAGGTGTGCCCCCAATTCTATGTAGACATGTAGTAACAGTCAGGTGTGCCTCCCATCCTGTGTAGAAATGTAGAAACCGTCAGGTGTGCCCCCACTACCCTACTTAGATATGTAGCAACAGTCAGGTGTGCCCCCCAATCCTATATAGAAATGTAGTAATGGTCTGGAATGCCCCCCAATCCAATGTACATACATTGTAACAGTCAGGTGTGCCCCCCCGCAATCTGATGTAGAAATGTAGTAACAGTCAGGTGTGCCCCCACAATCCTGTGTAGTAATGTAGAAACAGTCAGGTGTACCCCCCATATCCTATGTAGACATGTAGTAACAGTCAGGTGTGCCCCCCAAACCTATATAGAAATGTAGTAACATGTATGTGTAGGTATAATACCAGTGCAATACAGATCTCCAGAGGTGGCCAAGGTAGCAGGATAGATTATAGCATTTGTACAGTATGCAGGTATGTGTGTGTCAGGTTGGTGCATGTTTCATATTGTGTGAGAGTGGTCAGTATGTATGCATGTAGAGGTATGACCTAGTGGCCATTGCCCACTACTGGTGATGACAGGGCCAAGTCCTCACAAATGCAGTGCCAAAGACAATTCCCACCAGTATAATACATGATAGCAGTAAGCCATTGTAAATGTATGCTGGTAATATGTGTCACCATCTGAAAGATTGACATGGCATGGCTGTTGGGCTAGATATACAAACAGTACCAAGGGGAAAGTACCCCAGACATACAGTATATAATGTGCAACTGTGAAATGGACACACCCTTGGAAATGTATATACAGGTATGCATCAGATTATCTGGGCCTGTAGTAGGGAATACCAGTATAGTCTGCCCGAACACTTGCAGATCACAAAGGTGGTAGGACTGATGTACTGGGAAACAGCTGCTGTACCTGTGTATGCTACCATAACTGGAATGCCCCATGCATATCTGTACATCAGGTGCAAGTAGTGTCCATAGCACACATGCACCCAGTTCATCCAAACACCACCCACATGTACCTCTCTGGTCGTATCCCTGCTGTTGGGAATGGGTACAATATGACCCCCACCTGTATGTGGCAATAGTGACAGAATGCAGCATGCAGTGCAGGTGTCCCATTCAGGTGTGTCCCTAGCTGTAGGTAGCACCCTGCCAGCATCCACACCACCTGATCAGTACTGATAAAAAGTATTGGCATAAACACCTAGCACACCAACCCTGTCACCCCAGGGGAATATACTGTATGGTGGTCTGGGACTGTAGGACTGACAGAATGCAATGGCCTGCCACAGCTGGCCCGCATCACCAACAAATGGCCTTCGGGCCTCTGCCAAAGGCCTGTGTTTCACATGTACTGCCAATGCATGTTATGTTATGGACATCCACATAACAACATAACACACTCTACATAAGCCATATGCAAGGCCATGTGGACAAACCACAGAAACATGTCCATCATGTCCCACTACATGAACTGTGGACCAACACCAAAACACAGCTGTGATGAGGTGATAACCTTAGGGAAAGTATCAGAGATTGTATGCATAATGTATGGCAGATGATTGAATAATAGGGGGGGTGGGAGCATGGGCAGCATGGAATGTGCAAGGTCCGACACACAGCTGTGTGCACACACTATCCCTGGTTGCAAACACATAAATGGGTGGCTACAAACCTGCCTGTACACTACAATAGGGGTAATGTCCTGACTCATGGCCCCTGCCTGTAGGTAACCTGTGTGAATCTGTACAACTGTGAGGTATTGCCACAGCAAGTTAAGGCCATACTGTCATGTCGATGGATGTACAAGTATGGGATCCTCTGCCAGCACTGTACCAAGGTGCTGAACCAGATACAGATACCCCGCAGCAAGTGTCTGCAGCTCCCCCTCATGGCATAACTTACCATGAATATGTAGGCACTTGCCCACAATATCAGACACAGCTGCATTCACCCTTGTTCCCCAGGACATCACTGTGAGCAAGAATGTCCACCTGACAATACTTGAGGACATAAAACATCACAGTGTATAACAGTACACATGTCTGAATATCTCTGCTAACACCAGTACCATATAGCAGAAGCAGCACAGACACAATCACCTACAGTACACACTATCCCTTGCACAATTTGTCTCCATATTGCCAAATGATCTACAGATACCCCGCAGGAACAGTTTGCTACCTGTAGGTGTACAACACAAAGGCCTGCACTGGAGTACAAATGACCTGGAATGGATCCACACATTCAATACAGAAGGGCATACTGGGCAAGCTCACACACTTAGAGAAATGAAAGTCAGAGAACAACATACTGAAAGATCATACTGGGCATGCTCATACACAAACAAATTAAGCCCATGTGTGCAAACAACAGTGGACCATACATTTCTGACTGTTGTAGATGTTAGTGCATACACTCCTCAGTATGCACCAGTCATGCTTTGCACACATAGTGGATAGGAAGACAGACATATATCCAATGGCAACACACTATAATAAGCCAAACGTAGACATACATAGATGTGTCGAAGAGAGTGACTGTGACAAAGAGCCATCCATCATGTGGCCTGTCCCATCCAGCACACAACCAAATGGCTACAACCACATGATGTGTAAATGTCACTCACTGTAGCAATTAGCCACTGGTATCCATCAGCATTACAGACTATGTGGTGCAAGTGCAAGCTGTGCAACATGACTGTACAAGGCAGTAGTCATCTAGCAGCTGTATACATATACCTGCAGAATATAACCCTGCATGTGCCTGCATGTGGTGTGTCAACCTCTAGATGAATGGGTTATGGCCCATGCACACGCATTGCCCTCCCCAAAGCCCTACTATGACAAGCCTGCTGATGTCATCCACTTTGAAATACACCTTTGAGGATAGAGTAGCCCAGTAATCTCTGTGGCGCATCCTATAACTGCTTCTTCTTCTTCTTTCGGCTTTTCCCAGTTAGGGGTCGCCACAGCAGATCATCTGTCTGCTCATAACCGGCAATGGAGTTTTACGGTGTCACATTGCCAGCCCAGCGCCCAGCCTTCCACAGAAGGCACACAGACACACACACACACACACACACACACACACACACACACACACACACACACACACACACACACTCACACCTAGGGCCAATTTAGAGTGTCCAATCCACCTACTGCATGTCTTTGGGATGTGGGAGGAAACTGGAGCACCTGGAGGAACCTTATGTGACCACAGGGAGGACATGCAGACTCCGCACAGAAGGCACCCCCAGCCAAGAATCAAACCGGAGAACCTCTTAATGTGAGGTGGCAACGCTAACCGCTGCACCACCATGGCTGCCCTAGTGCATCCTATAACTGCATAATGCTGTAATGTGATACCCTAGTTAGGTAGGTGTTCTAATCACAGACATGGCAACTGGTGTGTTTGTGTGTATGTGTCTCTGTGTAGGGAGCAATGCTTTTTAGGCTAGTCACACTCACTACAGATCAAATGCCCTACTTTGGCAAGGCTGTTACTGTCATTCACTGTGAAATACATCTTTGGGAAAGGTGTCGCCAAGTAATCTTTGTGGTGCATCCTAATACTGCGTAATGCTGTAGTGTGATAACCTAGTTAGGTAGGAGTTCTAATCTCAGACATGGAAACTGTGTGTGTGTGTGTGTGTGTGTGTGTGTGTGTGTGTGTGTGTGTGTGTGTGTGTGTGTGTGTGTGTGATGTGTGTGTGTCTCTGTGTAGGGAGCAATGCTTTTTAGGCTAGTCACACTCACTACAATTCAAATGTCCTACTTTGGTAAGGCTGCTGATGTCATTCACTGAGAAATACACCTTTGGAAAAAGTGCAGCCCAGTAATCTCTGTGGTGCGTCCTATGACTGTGTAATGCTGTAGTGTGATAACCTAGTTAGGTAGAAATTCTAATCCAAAACATGGCAACTGTTTGTGTGTGTGTGTGTGTCTCTGTCTGTGTAGGGAGCAATGTTTTTAGGCTAGTCATGCTCATTATAATTCAAATGCCCTACTTTGGCAAGGCTGCTGATGTTATTCACAGTGAAATACACCTTTGGAAAAGGTATAGCCCAGTAATCTCCGTGGCATGTCCTATAATAGTGTAATGCTGTAGTGTGATCTAATACTATAGTAGGGGTTCTATTCCCACACATGGCAAGTGTGGATATTTGTGTGTGTGTTTTTATGTCTGTGTAGGGGGCAATGCCTTTTAGGCCAGTCACACTCACTACAGATCAAATGTCCTACTTTGGCAAGGCTGCTGATGTCATTCACTGTCACTTTTGAGAAAGATGTAGCCCCGTAATCTCGGTGGCGAGTCCTATAACAGCATAATGCTGTAGTGTGATTTAGTACTCTAGTAGGGGTTCTATTGCAACACATGGCAAGTGTGGATGTTTGTGTGTGTGTTTCTATGTCTGTGTAGGGAGCAATGCTTTTTAGGCGAATCACACTCACTACAGATCAAATGCCCTACTTTGGCAAGGCTGCTGATGTCATTCACTGTGAAATACACCATTGGGGAAGGAGTACACCAGTAATCTCTGAAGTGCATTCTATAACTGTGTAGTGCTGTAGTGTAATAAACTAGTTAGATAGGAGTTCTAATCCCAGACTTGGCAGGTGTGTGTGTGTGTGTGTGTGTGTGTGTGTGTGTGTGTGTGTGTGTGTGTGTGTGTGTGTGTGTGTGTGTGTATGAGTGTGTGCGTGTGTTTGTCATTTGTATCTTGTGCAGAGGTGGCTGTGAGTGTGCAACAACTGGACTCATTGTGGAGCGGGTTTTGCAAATTTCTTATATGATGGCCCTATTATATGTCACAAAGTCCACCGTACAAGGATAACAGATGTGAAATAGCTAAGAGGCTGGGGTGCCAATCCATACCCCAACATGTGAAATGAAGGCCTGGTGAACAAAGTTAGCAACCCTTGTATTATCCAGGGAACACTCTCAACCCATGTCTCATACACAAACGCACTTGCCTATGCAACAACCGGTATGGTGGTAGTACCCTGCATATTGCCCACAGATAGTAACCATGGTGTGATTGCAGCAGACTACAGAGGGCATGGCACCCTGTCCATCAGTACAATAGGCACATATATGCAGACTGTGCACCTTCACTATGTTCCCCACTGGACACCTGCAGCACCTGTGGTGCCATCAAATGTGACCCACAAAGGACATACCATGCCTTAAACACATGCCCTGTATGGACATATGCCACTGAAACCAGGGAATACCTGTATCATGCTATCATTGTAGGTGCAAGGTGAACCTGCTGTCCATTACCTGTTCCCGCCACATGAGGCCAGGACTGGCACAACTGATAACAATCTGTGTACACAGCATGGGCCAGACACCTCAGGTACAGTTCCACATGTCACTGTATATGCATGTGGGATGTGTGCACATCCCAGACACCGTCCATGTCATGGACTAAAGAGTACATGCATGGCAAGCAATGCACAGCAATGGCCACACACAATAGTTACCCAGGTGACTGGATGGTGAATACAATACCCACCTGTGTTGGTCAATCCAGACACTACACCCCTGAGTCACACTGTAGACCATTGTCATGTGACCTGATACCAAGGTATACTCATCAGCTAGCCTTGTATAGCCTTCTGGCACAGTCAACCACTACACACCCATGAA
This sequence comes from Protopterus annectens, assembly GCF_019279795.1. Taxonomy (NCBI): domain Eukaryota; kingdom Metazoa; phylum Chordata; order Ceratodontiformes; family Protopteridae; genus Protopterus; species Protopterus annectens. Next base: position 1,080,503,033 of record NC_056747.1, on the reverse strand, counting down.
GCAATGCATCCATGCATGTCAGTACTGGCACCTCTTGTCTGTGTGTGTGGTGTATGATGCTTCTGACCACATTCACACTCACCACAACCCCCATTGGCATACTGAAGCATGCTGTCTGATGTCAGACACCTCCACATACCCTTTGCCCATATAACCTCTGGATAACCCCTGTGGTGCATGTGATACCTGCACAGTACTGTATTGTGGCAAACTAACTAGTGAGGAGGTATATTCCTGACCCTGCCAGTGTGTCAATGTGTGTGGGTCCCTGAGAGAGTGTGGCTGTGTTGATGCTGACACCTGTTTATGCAGACTGGCACGTGTACTACACCTACCGTATCGCTACCATATCACTGTTGCAGATGTCACTCACCCTCACATATACGTTTGGAAAGCTCCTCAACATGTAAGCTATGTGGTGCATGTAATAACTGCATAGACATGTGATAGCAATACACAGCCAGTCAGGAGTTTGATACCCTGTACTGGTAGGTGTGTGACACAAACATGCTTAGGTTTTACTCTCCCACCCCCTCCCCGAACTATCTTTGCCTCTGTCTGCCTCTCTCACTCCCTCTGTGATGGATGTGGAGACGTAAACCTGCTTTGCTTAAGCAGCAGCATGTGTTTTGTAAATGATGCTCATGATCAGCTGATGGCCTCTGCATGAATTGCAGCCCTCCCTCTAGCTGATTGCATTTGGAACAGCTGTGGTAACATTCCCATTGCCAGTTGCATGGAAACACACTCCAGTGTCGAGGAACATCATGTTGTTGGGACTTTTCATCCACTGTGAGCAGGACCTAGATCTGTTTTTTTGGCAAACAGCATCACAGATGGATTGGGGATTTACTTCTAACAACGTACATTGTGGAAACAGTACAACACACAGGAGGGGGATGTGCCTGACATGACTACAGAATGTAAGTGTTGCTATTCTGCATTTGGAGTAATGTTGGTTTAGCAGGGTGTGTGTGGATATGGCTGGTCTACATGTTTTAGTACCTGTCATGACAGTGCTATGTTTCTGAGGAAACCCCCATCTGTAGGGTCATCTGCAGACTGGGCAGTGTGTGGTGCCTTTTGTTTCTTGTGTTACTCACAGAGCACCTATCAGTGTACTGCAGAAGCATAGTGTGAGGATTGCAGACAGTACATGGTGACAGGCATGAGAGTTACTGACTTCATATCCCTCATAAGACATATGTCACAACAAACCCTGTTACAACAGTAAATGTATTAGGTTATCACAGCAACATGTCAATATTGGCCCTGTGTTTGTGCCTCCAGCTCCAACTCTGTCAACCTGTGTACATATGTCATGTGGTAAGAGATGCATATGTTCTGTACATCATAATTTAGTGACATCATATCTGATAACAAGCCAGTGAGATATCAGACTGTGACAAATGTTATGTATAGTGGGGGTTATCTTTGAGGACATAGCCTGGGCATTCTGTGCTTGTGTGCACAGTACTGAGGTCTGTGTACTTATGGTGATTGTTGACAGTGTGTGTATTGTGAATATGTACCTTGGCCTGTGTACAGACTGTGGTAGATGTCATTGTTCTTGGTCCTGTTCTATCTGATGTTACATGCTGCTCCACTGTATGTTACCCTATCGGCTTACACGTTTGTAGGGCCAAACACACACATGTCCCATACCACAGATAGGCATCGGACCACACTGTGTAGTGGCCCAGTATATGTAGGGTTAGTGTGTGAGTGGCACATATGAGGATGGTGTTGATCAGATAGTCCATATACTGTAATATTACGCTAGCTACCATATGTGGCTGTGTCTGTGTTCACATTGGTTGTGGTTATGCACTTTCACACAGGAGTCTGTTGCTCTGTGCTGTGACATGCTTGTAGAGCCTGCTATGTATGCAAGTACATGTATATTCCTCCATAAGAAATGTAGGCCAGTGTTGTGGCAGTCTGCCTGTAGCCTGTATAGTGCTTTGTTACATGCCTAGCAGCTTAGTGTACTTACCCAGTGTGATGTTATGTCCAGATACTTGCCAGATGTACTGCTGCCAGGCCAGCATAATGGTCATGTATGCTGGACAAAGCAGTGGGATGCTGTACAGATGTATGTCACTAATTAGTGGGTAGTATATGGCCATGGCATCTCTGTACCAGTGGTTAGCATGTGTCAGGACAGACAGGGGTGTGTGAATGAATAACCTATGGGGGAAAATGTATACCAGTGTTTACGTGATATACCCATCTACATGGCTGTTAACATCCACATTGTCAGGCTTGTTCCTCATGTCTTGCACTAAGGGGTTCTGTATATACCTCTAGACTGACCAGAGTGTGTCAGACTGTGCACATTTATTGGCAATATCTCTGCTGTAGTTCACAGGATCATTACTGTGCTAGCAGTGTTATGTACTATGATGTCCTTAGGATGTCTGTCTGTGGCCAGTGGTGCATATGTTAAAAGCAAATGTGACTTCCCACACACAACATGTCTGTGAGGACAACTCCTATCACAGTAGCAGTAGTCTACATATATACCTGCAATACATACCTGACATCCCCTTGCACTAAGAAGTTGGGGCTATTGGGGCTGAGGTAGGGCACCACTCCATGTTCAGGAAATATGGTGAACATATATGTATATATACTTATCCATATAACTATATAGATATATATATGTATACACATATACATAGCGACATACATAGATGGATATGTATATGTACATCTATATATATATAAACACTCAGATATATACATATACACAGCAATATATGTCTACACATATACAGATATAGATATATATGCACATATACTTATGGATATCTACATATATATTGACAGTAATAGGTATAACAGAATAGATCTGTATGCACATATAGTTATAGATATCTACATATATATCTACATAAATGGGCATATCTGTACACATAGGATGTGCATACATATATAGCTATATATATATATATATATATATATATATATATATATATATACATATATACATATATACATATGAAGAGATGTACACATGGACATATATATGTTGCACTATACAGATGTGTATACAGACATATGTATAAATATACATGTGAAGGTACATGTAGACATATAGCAACCGATTATATGTATATATCCATATTCCTGTCATGTGTAAGCCTCACGGTTGTGTATACACTCCCAGATGTATCTCACTGTATGTATCTGCTATGTGTACATTATGATAAACAACATATGTGATGCAACAGTAATATTAATAACAAGTACTACACAATTGTGGAAGTAAAGGTAATTGTTCAATACTAATCAATATGTGCATTAACAGATATATTGGAAAAGCAACAGTTGTCTACACAGTGGTCATGGCGTAGTGGTTAAGTGTTGTGACTTTAGTGTACAAGGTACTGGGTTCAAGACCTGCAAGGGCTGTTCATTTTGTTGCTGGCAAAACAAGGGCTGTCAGATATGGAGTGGTTAAGGTGGTTTTGAGCAGCTTTAAGTGTGTTTGTGTGGGTTTATGCAAAGCTAAGTGGTGCTAAGCTACAGGTAAATGTACGGGTGCTTACACAGTGTAGGCCCAGTGCACAAATCAGCTCAGCTGTTATATTGCAGCAATGTTGATACCTGCTAAGCATGGCTTAGCCCTGGTAGCCAGTTCACACCACCCAGCCTGATGACATAGCAGGATAATGACATCTGTAATAAATGTATGTAATGCCATGTACAATACATGTACCTATGTGCTGTCATTACAGTAGCAAGGGGTGTGAGTGTCATGTGTGGGACACAGATGTATATGAGGCCTGTACAGCACTGTCATCCATGTGACTGTGTTACATACAGGAGTAGTAACCCAGGGTACATGCTGTCACACTGGCATGAAGTGTATCATAGCAGTACTACTGTATACAGTGCCTACCCACGCAAGAGTAGAGTGCTAAATGTAGTACTGACAACAGGCACACCTGCAGGCATAGCTGGACTCTGAGGCCTCCCTGTTGTATCCCTGGTGTTTGAGCTGTGTCACAGTATATAACCCCTACTGGGTAATGACCTGACATTTGGAATGTAACTGCAGACTACAGTCTGTACAGCACATGATAGCGAGGGCTCCTGACATGTAGGGATAGGTTCATAGGTTCATAGATTAGTACTAAGCTAACTGTCCTTGTGAGCCATTTTAAGCCTAGCCAATTATCTCTTGTGAGACTCAAACCCTGCACCTTGTGCTTGCAAGGCAAACACCTTAACCATTAGGCCACCCTCCCAACCCCAATGGCATACATAATGTTGTCAAACGTCTATCTGTCAACACATTCATCCTACTGCATAGCTACTTGCCAAGCTGATGACTGTCAGGCCCTGTACAGATGTGCAGATGGCAGGTATCCAGCTAGGATATGTACAGGCATCATAAGCTTGATTGATACTGACATGTCAGCACAGTTGTGTAAGAACTGGCACATATTGGAAATAACACCCTGTATGCACCACATGTCACAGGTACCACCACTACACTACTACAGTCAACAGAACATGTTTGGGTACAGGTCTCCATCCCAGACACTAACCACGTGTTGTAATGCATGTTGCATGCATGTCAACATGATCACCTCAGTGACTATGGGCAGGAGGCACCTGGAGGAATGGCTGATGCATGTCACTCTCACCCTGAGGGTCACCACAGTAGTGTCTGTTGATAGATTGCCTTCTGCCACATGGCAGGTGGCAGGATACCACTGTACACACTACCCCTATACAACCCATCTCTCCATGGACAATAGCTAGGTACACAGCTATGACCACCTGCATCAGTGCACCCCAGTACTGACACATGTGTACGTGTGCATGACTGAGTATAGCAGTGTCTGTGTCTTAGCACATCTGTACATGGGAATTCCATGAGGGCCTTCACAACCACCACAACACCCATTGCCATAGCCAGTCGTGGCTGCTGCTGTATGGGACATCACATGTACCCTGTTAAGCTCCTCCCCATACCGGCTACATGATCCTTGCAGTACCATCACAACAGTTAGTACAAATGGATTGATAGGCATGGGATACCCATTTTTGTTATGGCAAGTATGGGTATGTGTGCATGTCCATTTATCTGTAGGGTACAGCATTCCAAGGCTACATACACCTATTACAATACCCATTGCCACATGGTAGTACAGATAGTGTTGTTGCTGCCCATCAGTGAGGCATGACAATGCAACACCCTGCTATGCATGTGGCATGTGCATCAGATGCATATCCTTGTAGTACCACTGTTGGGATCTACAATGGGTTGTATCACAGCCATGGCCAATGTGTGATGGTGGGTATATCAGAGTGTCATCATGGGTGTCAGAGAGGACAATATCCACTGAGGTATGTGGGTGCTGTGTACACTGTCATTACACCAAGGTACACCTGGTATATGTCCCATGTACCACGTTATGGTTACCACTGTCACCATCAACCATACAGGTAACTGATACCACATTCCAGGCCAGTTATGCATGTGCTGTGTGCAGCCTACCTGTAACACATTGGACACACGGTCAAGTTAGTTAGCAGCAATAGACCCTGGTCTCTCAGATGTATATCTGCCTGTTATGTGTCTGTTAATGTGTATATGAAGGTATGTCACACTATGTCTTGTCCATATACACCCATTACATCCCACATTAGCATACTGCACATGTCTGACGATGTTCTGCATGTAACATGTAACCTGGGACACACATCACCCTAAAAGCTGTGTGGTGTGCGCAATGTAAGCCACACCCTTCAGTATCACTACATACCTAGGTAGGGGTCTAGTCCTGGTGTTGCCAAGTAACAGTGTGCATGTATGTGGATGGGTCTACATAAGGTTGCAAGGTATACACACATCAGCGGGTCACCTGTCCATGTGGCACAGGCAATATCTGTTATACTAACCTGTGACATGTATTCAACTGTTCCCCAGATATGTCACAGACATGGTGTCACCACAGTGCCATACCCAATTGTGGAATATGACTGCAGACCATCCTCGTGCAGACACATGTTCACCTACAACACAAATGGATAACATTATAGAGACCACAATCAACCAGTGTTACTAACAGCTATAATGCATCATTGCTGGATGGCTACACTAACTGACATATATGCATTACACTTTACTCCTTACAACATGTTACACTGCAGTACTGTGGTACACTGTAGTACAGGCACTGTGTGCATCAGAACCATATTAACCTGTCCCTGCATTGATGGTATGGATGACAGGGATGTAGCACAGGTATCATCATATGCACAGGGCATCCTCGTGCTGACACATGTACACCTACAGCACAAATGGATAACATCATATAGATCACAATCAGCCAGTGTTATTAACAGCTGTAATGCATCATTGCTGGATGGCTACACTAACTGACATATATGCATTACACTTTACTCCTTACAACATGTTACACTGCAGTACTACGGCACAATGTAGTACAGTCACTGTGTGCATCAGAACCATATTAACCTGTCCCTTCATTGATGGTATGGATGACAGGGATGTGGCGCAGGTATCATCATATGCACAGGGCATCCTCATGCTGACACATGTACACCTACAAAACAAATGTGTAACATTATAGAGACCACAATCAACCAGTGTTACTAACAGCTATAATGCAACTTGCTGGATGGCTACACTAACAGACATATATGCATTACACTTTACTCCTTACAACATGTTACATGGCAGTACTGTGGTACACTGTAGTACAGTCACCGTGTGTATCAGAACCATAGTAGCCTGTCCCTGCATAGATGGTATGGATGACAGGGATGTGGCACAGGCATCATCATATGCACAGGGTGTGTTGTTGGTTTGCCAGATGCCGAGGTTGGGCTATACATTTGACACCATTTGTATGGGTAAGGGGTGTACAGAGGTGAACCGGGCATGGTGATATGGTGTGTGTAGGTATGGGGTTGCCCTAGGTATGTTTGTATAATGCGTGGGTATGCATGCACACAGTTCTGCCATGTGGCTGCCCTACAAGGGCGTTTATGGATACCACTGCACCCATGTACACAGTATTGCTGTGCACCTGTTCTGCACCCTGCCTTGTACTGTGCATCACACCTTACAGGTGTACAGCCCATTGCTGAATGTGTACTACTGTGTTGGTTATGTCAGCTTTAATGCTCAGAGCACCTATGTTTTCCAGCAACATATACCTGTGATGATATGTGGACAGATGTCATTTGTGAATGCCTGATGTCTGATTTACAGCTCTCAACATCAGCAGACCATGTATGACCAATCCAATACTCTTACACTGACAACCATCAGAGCATACCATGGCTATGTAGGGTGTACACACCCTTACTGATATGACAGACCCATCCTTAATCTGCCATGGGACCACATCACCGCATATTTTAACAGTACATGAGCCTGATATGTGACATATGTCCTGTACTTTCACATGCAGTGTCTATGGAATGTGTTAGGTGTGCAGATGCTGACCATGATGCATGCACACCATGTGGGCATATGTGTGCACACCCTTATCATGATGGTTTGTTGCACCTCTTGTTGTGTGTACTACAGCAGTCACTACTCCTGGCAGGAGTATACCAGTGTGGTCCATCTGCATTTGCCAGTGTATGTTCAGTCTGCCCTACACATGTCCCCCTAATTTGCATGATTGCAAGGTCTACTCATGTGCACATACCTTGGTGTTCACACACTGCTGACACTATTGCTGTGGGGGTAGGGTACATCTGCCACAGGTCCTCAACCTGACTATGTGCAGATACAGCCATTATTAGCATCCTTAGCATCCCTGCTGCAGTGCACTGGTGTGTTATGCTAACACCCCCCCTTCAGCCTTTTTGTAGACGCATGACAAGTAAGCCCCATACATGTGTGTCACTTTGCAGTGTTCCATACACTGAACGCCACATGTTACAGCCTAGTCCCAGCTGATAATGTGGACCACTTTAATGCCTTATGCCATAGTGTATCTCTGCAGCAGTTGCCATTGTCCAACTGGTATAGACACTGGTGTTGCACTGTATATGGGTGTTGTTTCATACATGTCCCTACTGTAGGTCATGTCTCCCACCATTATGTTACTCCCTGTGGACACATTCTGCAATAACAGGATGTTAGTTATCATGCAGGTGTCTGACATACCCCTCCAATACCCCATCATGGTCAACCCTGTAATGCTGTGCATTTTACAGCAACAATACATGCACATGTACAGCACTCATTCTGGGTAGGTGTGTTAGATGTGTGCATGGAATATACTATCACCATTACATGCCCGGCGTATTGGCAAGCATCTACATAAATCATACTCACCAGCTACAGGCTGCTGCCTTGGTGGTATCCCAGAGGGCCTACATAAGAGGGTGAGAGATGCAAAGTCAGTGGCCACACCTGTGGCATTGCTACAGGATGGGTGCAGTATTACAATACATCAGCAGTACATTTCCACAATACTACCACATATGGACATCTGCTTATCGCTACTATGCATCAACAAAATATGCCAATGACATGTCAGATGTGCATGATCTACCTGTACCAATGCAGATGTGTATGCAACAGTCATCTACTGATGTGCTCTGTGGCCTTACTTGCATGCTCCTCAGCTGGTGTGTAGGTGGCACCCACCTCCATAAAGGTGTCCAGCAGTTGGTGGCTGGCCAGATGGGCAGGTGCCATGAGGCTGTCCAGGAGCTGCTCCACACGTGTCAGTGGTGATGGATGGCATGGCCCTCCCCTGTGGTGAGGACTGCAGCAGCACACTTACGGGCATTGTGAAGCAGGTCAGAACAATGATGCTGGACCTGCTCATAACTGTGGTTGTGCAGTCAGACATCACTGACCCTGTGGATAAGGTCGTTGCACAGGGCAGTCCGCCAAACACGATCACATAGTGCTGTATTAGTTAATTCAGCAGAATTTCATTTTCAGCTGCAGTGTAGGCTGGCAGTCTTCCATGGGACATCATGCCTGAAAGACATAAAGATGGGCACAGGTGTGAGCAAGTCATGCAGCAAGGTTATCACAGTTTTTAATACACATCACTGTCACTCCCCCACCATATCAGTGACAACAAACTGCACACACAACTCAATAGGTATGGCTATAGCATACCTACCAGTGGGGCAGATATTTTACTGGACCACGCTTTGTGCAATGTGTTTGTAGCCATGTTCCCTGTGTGGGCACTGTCATTGCTGGCCTATTACAGACTATTCACCTGCATGCCAATGTCAGGGCTACAATGGTTCCATATATGCTTGTGGTATGCTTGCTATGTGTTTGCTGCACATCTGACATTTTGTGTTATTGCGATTATATATTCATGCTGTTGGACATGTTCTGGGATTGTGCAGACTATTACTACTGACATATGTTCTATAACAGTGACACAATAGCATGTATATGTACTACTGGCCAGCAAAACCATCTCTCCAAACTCATCTGCCCATGTTACCAGGCCACATCAAATGTGTGACCCACCCTAGGGCCTCCTCATGTACTGGTCCAGCAATAGCATCAGGAGGAACCAACCCAGGGGATGTTTTCACCCCGCTGGGGGCACACACAGACATGTTCCTGTCCCCTAAGGTCAGGTCCAGGGTCTTTTCCATAACGGGCCCCACAAACACATGTGGGATGTACTACATCACCTTGAGGCACCCAGTACGCATTCACAGGGCGCACATGCTCCTCCTGCTCATCCTGCAGGCCAGGCACCTTCAGGACATGGACTACTGTTGTGAGTAGCAGTGGGTGGGAGGCTTGTTCCCATTGTGTCCATATTGGGACCCATGGGGCATCCACATCACAGACCACACACGCCATCCAGGATGTTTACCCACCACGTGTGTCATATATCACCCCTGTAGGCTGTCCTCTATATCTACCAACCCTGACCAAATCCACAACTGTACCTGCCATACTTGCCCATATTCCCATTCCATACTTCACAGACAAGGGCAATGTGGTCCCAGCAAGGGGTTCACATGTGATATACCCATCCATGTTGCACACACTGACAGCTGTAGATATCTGTGTGCATTGCTATGTGTGCTGTTTCCTCGCACATAGCATGCAGCACTGTGGTAGTAATATAGGGGACATGTATTTACATACATATATGGTTGTGTGTGTGTGTGTGTTTGTATATATGTAGACGTACATATAGGTATATATCTATATATGTGTACATATATGTGATGTATATACTTGCTCATATATATGTCTACACATAGGTATCTGTATATTTGTGAACCTACCTGTATATATATATATATATATATATATATATATATATATATATATATATATATATATATATATATATATATATATATATATATATATATATATATATATATATATATATATATATATATGTATATATACATATGCATACCTATATCATACCTATATGTGGGGTACATTTAGACATCAGGTCCAGAATCTCAAAACACCTTCCTGCACAGCTGCACTGTTCTGCCTTGCTACAACACAGACAGGTGCCACATATGGACACAGCCTGACATTAGGGGGGTATATGTAGGGCCGGATTGCAGGTAACCCTATTACACACCAATAGCATTCCTGCATGCTACAATACAGGTTAACCTGAGTATCCTGCAAGAGGTGGGCTGTGAAACCCACGTGTCCATCATTATGGCATTACTTCCACCACTAGCTATTGTCCACGTAATATACATACTTCCCATTACACAACACACACTATGATGGCTTACATCTTATCAGTCTGTACTGCTCTGCATGGTTGAGGGGTATGGCCCATTACCCACAGGGACGGACTCTATTGTCCTTAGCAGTTGCTCAGCTGAACATCATTGCAACAACAACACCTGAAAGCACATATAAATCATTCCACATCATCTATCCCATTATTATGGGCCAAGTACTATGGTCAATTGCATACATATATACTTCACATACCTATTCTGGGAATGCAGACTCTTCTGGATGTTTTTTTTCTGTGCCTTATATGCACACTCTCTCTCTCTCTCTCTCTCTCTCTCTCTCTCTCTCTCTGTTTCTCTCTCTCAGTCTCTCTCCAGTAAATGGAATGAACTGCTTTGCATAGATTGCAGCATGGAATTTGTAGGTGATGCACATGATCAGGTGATGGCCTCTGCACCAATCAGTGTCCTCCACTTGCTACCTGCATGCAGCATGCTGTGTAGTGCTTTCAATTACCACTGTCATGGCAACCAACTAGTATAAATCCCTACATCATGTGGGCATGGTCCCTTTACCTTTCTTGTATGATGGACATCCTTCCTGTGTGTAGGCAGCAGTGTTACAGACAGCAGGTAGCAATAACTCTTACAGGTGAATCTGCACATGCAGGCCAGCTACATATTTGTAGGAGGATCCAGAACTACAGACAGAGTGTGAGTAGTGTTGTTGTCTGCATTGTATAGCACCGATGTTACAGGGTTTGTGTGTACATACTAGTTTAACTTGGAATGCAGTCTGCCTGCATAGCTCTCAACTGTGGGCCTATTCTCTTGACGGCCAGAAGTGTACCTATTATGTTTTGTCTGTCCACCACACAGGTCTTGTGTCAGATATATCACTGGCAATGTGTGTGTTGAGTGCTATCAGTACATGGCTACATCCATTTCTGTTTCTAACTTCATATCCCTGACTAAGGGTATGTTGCAGACTATCCGGTAATGCCAGTGACTTGCCTAGTGAATGACAACAGTTTTACACATATGGGCCCATGTTCCAGCCTCTGTCCTAAACCTACATACCAGGATTTGTACATATGACATGGTATCAGAGGTTGTTATGTAGTGGGCTGTGAGGATGTCATACTGCCATTCCTGCCATCAGTCCACTGCTTTTGTGTCCCCCACACATACTGTGGTGTTGGGTTCATATATGTGTGGGCTTCACCTACACAATATATGTGTGCCCTTATGCACTTCAGAGGCCAGTGTATGTTACAGTGGTATATGGCCCTGTATTATTGAGGCTATGAGGGGGATGCACCATAACTAACCTAGACTGTTACAACATGTGGGGGTATCAGGGGTAAGCTGCCTTAAGTTATCTGGATGTACATTACCATACAATTCACCTTGAGTATATGCAAGCCTACTGCCTCCTGCCATACAGACTGTTCTGTTTGTCAGTGTGATTGTGATGGTGTCAGTTATGCCTTGTTATGTAACAACTACATCCCATTGTGTCAGCTGAGGTCTTTACACCCTAGGGATTGTGTACAGACTGTAGATAGAGGCTGCTGGACTATACATCTGCATTACTTACTGTTGATTAATTAGTATCCTGTGGCCCAGTCTGTCTTTACTATTGTACTACTTGAAGGCCTCGGCCTGGACAGCAACATATGTAAACCTTTCCTGACTACTATATTAATATAACTATTTCACAGTTGCATTACTCTGTTTATATGCATGTCAGTGTCTAAACAGCTATATGACATGGCATATACAACTGTAATAGTACACAAATAAAGCTTTTCCGTGTACGCAAACCTGTGTGTGGTGTTATATCTTTTGACCTCTTTGTGGGTATATGTTGCAGGCACAATTGACATTCATATGGGTGGCTCATACAGTGTCCAGTTGGTAAGGTGGTAACTGTAGGCATAGTGGCTGTTCCATATTGTGTGCACCATCTACATATGTATCTTCCTGTACATCTCTCTCTGTGTATGTGTAGTTACATATATATATATATATATATATATATATATATATATATATATATATATATATATATATATATATATATATATATATCTGTATCTGCATATATGTGTCTGTGTATATGTATCCTAGGGATGTTGATTGCTTCCACATTGTACATTCCTTATGGTAGCCAGACTGTACTGCATGATATGTTACAGATACCAGCCTGACATCATACAGGTGGGAAAAAGTACTGTTAACTTCTTGTGCCCATGTTGTGTCAGGTCCTGGTTATGGGATCTGCAACAGTTGGTAGTGTATTACAGGGCAGACGTGTTTGGCTGTTGGGGGAATACCTATACGTCCAAGACGTATGTTCTTTGGGCCCACTCAACCCCATTAACGGTGCATGTGAACATATATGTTTTTGTCATATTCCCATTTTTATCTTCAGATGTATATCTGTATATACCTATATAGATATATATATCTGCTTACATATATATATATATATATATATATATATATATATATATCTGGGTCGACTGTATAAGTTCAAAAATACATTTCTTCAAACTCACACAGTAGACCCTGGGTTACGCGAAAGTGCACTTTCGCAAAACCCGCTTCAGCGAACAGGCTACTACTGATGTTTAGTGCAGTAGTTACGGACCTTAGGGTTAGAGCACAGGTCATGGTAAGGGGAAAGCTAGTAGGGCTATTCCCTTACCATGACCGGTGCCCTAACCCTAAGGTCCGTAACTACCACACCATGTTTTCCTGCTGTCCTCCAGTGTGGTGCGATCCGTTCGTAGAAGCTGAGTTCACGAAAGTGCACTTTCGAATAAGTGCACTTTCGCATAACTGAGCAGTCTACTGATTTTTTTCGAATACGTGGTATTCAATGAAAAGCAGTAGACCCATATATATATATATATATATATATATATATATATATATATATATATATATATACATATGCACCCCCTGCACTCTTACATGCTCCATATAAGATTAAGAGTTTAGGCAGTGCGTCTTCATTAATATGCATGGCGCGCTGCCTTCCTGCTCCTAAACGCCCACTTCCATGCAGGAATAAGCTAGTCCTGCATGGAAGATTAGTAAATCCAGGGGATTGTTTATTAGTTACATTTGACCCACACTGGAATATGGAATAACAATATGGAAATCTTATAAGAAAACAAGCACGTGTAAACTGTAAAGAGTACAGCAGAAATACTGCAATAGCATCCATGGATCTGAAAATAATTCAAATATATAAGGCATTTAGAGACACTTACCTCGAGGAATGTTTGGAATTATCAAAAAGTACTAGGCAGTCATCAGACAACCTATGTAGAAGATTCTATAGGAATGAGAAGTGTTCTAATTGGTTCTCTGAGAGAGCAGATGATGCATGGAACAAACTATCAAACTACATTAAAGTAATTTCAAGTTTATATATTTATTATGGGAACAAGTATTTTGATATATTGGCAGGCTAGAAGGGCATTATTGCTTGTGCTTGAAATATTTGTATGTATGTACGTATAGTCATGATAAGTTTTTGGTGGTTTGGCAAGGAGATGTGTATGAAAGCAACTGTTCATTGCAACAGAGGCAGAATGAGCAGCATTGCCATTTCATAGTGCCTGAGTTCTTGGTTGGCTGAGTTCTTTGCTATGGCTTTTTTTATATGGAGCCTGTATACCCTCCCTGTCTCTTTGTGCATCTATCTATGTACTCTGGTTTCCTCCAGTACTTTAAAAACATGCAGCAGGTAAACCGACATCCATCCAGTTTTACTGAAGGTGAACATGCACTGTGTGTGTGTGTGTGTGTGTGTGTGTGTGTGTGTGTGTGTGTGTGTGTGTGTGTGTGTGTGTGTGTGTGTGTGTGTGTGTACAAAATAATGCTGAATTTTTTCTGTGCATTCAAATAATAATGCCAGACACATATGCAATTCTTCTGGATATCAGCAAAAAATGCAGTTAAATAATTATGTTACAAAAATAAGGACTAGAATACACCTAAAGACATTCTGAGCCTTAGAGCTTCTAGGGCTCTGGTAGCCCCCACACCCCAGACTGTATAAATGCATTTTGACATGGACTTAGTGGTGATTTCTTCCCTAAACCCCACTCATTTTAAAACCAGTCCTGCTCAGAGATGTTTATATAAGGTTGTTGTTAGTGTGGGTGGGTGGGGGATTGTGGATGATGTAGTCATCATTATGTCTTTAATATGGATCACAATCAAACCTCAGAGGTATGCACATGAGGTCATTATAGACTGTCGTTGGGCTGGGGACATTGTGTTCATTGTTTCGTTTACTTTTCTCCAGTCCTCAGAGGCATGCAAGAAAGATTAATATAGCTTAAGTAGGGACAGTTTACTGTCTAGGTACAACAAGTCAGGAAACATTACTTTGATCATTATTTATTTTTACTTACCTCACAGTCGCAAATCAGGCATGTATACATGTAGCTACTTTTTGGGGTTATAGCTGAGGACTAAGGAAGCATGCTATGTATATATATGACAGTTGCCACTTGAAATACATGACTGTGGCCATTAAAACTGCTGTTTTCATCCAATCTGACACTAGCGTGATGCACAGACAGTGACTGTCTTTTTTTTGGGGGTGGGGTAGGCAGGCAGGCAGTATTTGTAGACAGAATTTATGTATCTTTTCAAACATTTGTCTTAGTTTATTATAACCTATCATTTTGTCAACTTTGAACATTAATCCTTGGGTGCAATAGTTTTCTTCTTTGAAAGAAAATAAATAAATAAAAATGACATTGTTATTTACTCATGATTTTTGTTCAGTCCACCACTGGATCAAAAGGTTGGGAAAATGCTCTAAAATCCACGTTAGGGTATCAATAACCTTATAGCTTTTGAAAGCCACATAGCCTCCAGACCACCAGCTTAATTGCTTTATTTCCCTCACAGTTATTACTGTGCTGTCAGCACCAGGTAAGTTGTCTTGAAAGGAAACAAGGAAAAGTAAAGTTGAAGGACATAAGAGTAATGTTTAGCCATATCTATCCATGATATACATGAGCTGGCAATGATTAAACAGGTAGTGGAGTGATACTTACACACAGCTGGGACCACCCCTGTCATCCTAGTCTCTTGGATCCACTGATCCAAGAGATCCCCCTTTAGCTGCTTCAGGTCAGCATAGTGATGCCTGACCTGCTCACTAGTTTGGGGTATGCCAGTGGCACTGGTGAGGTCATGGGCAAGATGGTCCCATGCTTCTGCCTTACACTGGGAACTGTGTTACTGGCCCTGCAGCAGTCTCTGTTCATGGTCTTTGACAAGGAGTCCTGCCATGACTCTGGACTCCTGGATGACCCAGCGCTGCACCTGGAAGCGCACTCCCTCTCCCCTTCCTGCCATGGTGCCTGCAAGGGGAAGCTACAACCAGTTATGAGATGTATTCCTGCCTGTTGGGTTTAAGTAGAGCTGAATTACCGCACTTTGCCATGATTGGCCGGTTTTGAAAAGGCTAAGCTATGGCCAAACCTACTTACTAAGGTTGACATTGTTTAAAGGGGTATACGAATGGGTACATTGAGTTAGCTGGCCTACGCTTTGCTTACACCTCCTACGTTGGCCTGTGCATGGCTTAGCATTGCTTAAAATTGACTTTGCATTATAGTTGCTTTTTGGCATTGATTTATTATTCATTACATCTTATATATATTTCTGGTATCCATGATTCATGTGTACGTACACTGTATGGGGTCCTTGTGTTTAGTAGGTGACTTCAACCCTCTATTACATTTACACCTCACATCTGGCCTTACTTCAGTACTCCAGTTCACATATTTATGTTATGTAGTAGGTTATAGACCATATGACTGCATACTGATTCCTTTCACATGTTCAGTTTGATTTTACTATAGTGAGAGTTTGTTTGGTGATACCTCACTCTTATGTACTGCTGTGATGGCTTGGTGGTTAACTACTTTGACTATAGTTTATAGGGTTATGGATTCAAGACCTGCAAGGCTGTTCATTTTGTTGCTGGACAGAATAGCGGCTGTTGGATACAGTGTGATTAAGGCACTTTTAAGCACTTGTAAGTGGGTTTGCGCGGGTTTGCGGAAGGGTAAGCAATGCTGACTTCCCGTTAATTATGCTTACAGAGATTTTGCTTCAATATTGCTTAACCTGTGTGCGCATTGCTTACCCCCACGCAAACAGGCTTAAACCCGCTTACTAGTGCATACATATGCTTACTCCCGCTTACTACTGCTTAATACTGCTTACACTTGCTTACTAGTGCTTACTCCCACTTACCACTGCACTCATTTACACAGTAATGTCTAATGGTTCTTGAGAAGGTGGGGGATTTGGAAGCTGTATGGAGTTATTATTCATTACACATTTTACCTTCCATTTGTATCCATGATTCCTGTGTACATATACTGTATGAGGCACATGTGATTATCTGTGGACTTTGCAACATTATGAGACTGACATCTCACATCTGCATTTATTGCAGCACTCCAGTTCACAAGTATATGTTATTTAGTAGGTTATGCAACTAAAATATTGGTCATAATGTGATTTGACATGGAAAATGGAATAGTTTCATAGTAGTTTCATAGTATAGTACCAGGCTATCTGCCCTGGGGCATTTGTAAGCCTAGCCATAGTGATGTGGCTTTTGCCACCCCATGAAATGGTACAAAAATGTACAGAAAAAATCTAGAATACTGTGCCTCTGTCTAGTAGTGACACAATGAAGGTCCCCTTATATAATAGAATTAGTTTACTGTGCCCCTGTCTAGCAGTGACACAGATGTGACCCCTGGGGTAAACTTACGATCTCCCATCCACTCATCAAGATTTCTCTTGAAGAGAGTCAGTGAGGGGCTCTGCCTAATACAAACTGGGATCCTGTTCCAAAGCATGGGAAGCCTCTGGGTTATGAATCTATCCCTCCAGCATGTCCTATTCATACTTGTGCCGAGGTTTAAGTCTTTAGCACTCGTAGTCTTGATGGATTTGGATTTTTTTGAGGTAGAGCATGTCCATCAGATCCTGATTGGACATGGCCTTGTACGTCAGGCAGAGATCACCTATGAGCAGGCAGTATGCTACTGAATAGAGCTGAAGTTTCTTTAGTCTGGCAGAATAAGACATATGTTGGAGACCCTTGATCCTTTTGGTGAGGTACTTTTGTGGTCTCTCCAGCTGTTGCAAATGCCGGGTGAGGTACATACCAAATGGGGCATTGTACTCAATCATGGGTCTGATGAGGGAGGAATATAGGGGTACAATGACATCCTTGGATCTGGATGTGAATCCCTTCATGATGAGGTGTGCAAGGTAGAATGTTTTTCTAACCACTTTGGCAACGTGGGTGTCAAATGAGAGGTCGCTGTTATGTAGTAGGTTAGAGACCATATGCCTGCATACTGATTCCTTTCACATGTTCAGTTTGATTTTACTATGTGCTGCAGTTGGACTTGAACCTGGAATGTCTGCTCATAAGGCGAATGCTCTGCCTACTACACTGTTGCTATACTGCTTCAGTTACATATATCTTCCTTGTTATCCTCTTCAGCTATTTAAAGTGCATTAACCGTAGCTAAGCGATGGGCAAATCCACACACCTATGGTTAAATTTAATCTGTTTCATAAAAATAAAAAATGGTATATTTATATTGTGTATTTACTATTGCTGTTGTACACGTGGGAGGATGTTGCTGGGGGTATGCGGACACCTATGAGCAGTCTCGCTCATTCTTTTGGGCTTTCTGCGGTTCTTCATTGCGGGGGCATGTGCATTCTGAGAGTTATGCTCTCAGACACACCCCCTGCACTCTTACATGCTCCATATAAGATTAGGAGTTTAGGCAGTGCGTCTTCATTAATATGCATGGCGCACTGCCGTCCTGCTACTAAACACCCTCTTCCATGCAGGAATAAGCTAGTCTTGCATGGAAGATTAGTAAATCCAGGGGATTGTTTATTAGTTACATTTGACCCAAACTGGAATATGGAATAACAATATGGAAATCATATAAGAAAACAAGCACGTGTAAACTGTAAAGAGTACAGCAGAAATATATCAATAGCATCCATGGATCTGAAAATAATTCAAGTATATAGGGCATTTAGAGACACTTACCTCGAGGAATGTTTGGGATTATCAAAAAGTACTAGACAGTCATCAGACAACCTATGTAGAAGATTCTATAGGAATGAGAAGTGCTCTAATTGGTTCTCTGAGAGAGCAGATGATGCATGGAACAAACTATCAAACTACATTAAAGCAAGTTCTAGTTTAGATATTTATTATGGGAACAAGTATTTTGATATATTGGCAGGCTAGAAGGGCATTAATGCTTGTGCTTGAAATATTTGTATGTATGTATGTATGTATGTAGGTATAGTCATGATAAGTTTTTGGTGGTTTGGCAAGGAGATGTGTATGAAAGCAACTGTTCATTGCAACAGAGGCAGAATGAGCAGCATTGCCATTTTACAGTGCCTGAGTTCTTGGTTGGCTGAGTTCTTTGCTATGGCTTTTTCTATATGGAGCCTGTATACCCTCCCTGTCTCTTTGTGCGTCTATCTATGTACTCTGGTTTCCTCCAGCACTTTAAAAACATGCAGCAGGTAAACCGACATCCATCCAGTTTTACTTAAGGTGAACATGCACTGTGTGTGTGCGTGTGTGTGTGTGTGTGTGTGTGTGTGTGTGTGTGTGTGTGTGTGTGTGTGTGTGTGTGTGTGTGTGTGTGTGTGTGTGTGTGTGTGTGTGTGTGTGTGTGTGTGTGTGTGTGTGTGTGTGTGTGTGTGTGTGTGTGTGTGTGTGTGTGTGTGTGTGTGTACAAAATAATGCTGAATTTTTTCTGTGCATTCAAATAATAATGCCAGACACATATGCAATTCTTCTGGATATCAGTAAAAAATGCAGTTAAGTAATTATGTCACAAAAATAAGGACTAGAATACACCTAAAGACATTCTGAGCCTTAGAGCTTCTAGGGCTCTGGTAGCCCCCACACCCCAGACTGTATAAATGCATTTTGACCTGGACTTAGTGGTGATTTCTTCCCTAAAACCCACTCATTTTAAAACCAGTCCTGCTCAGAGATGTTTATATAAGGTGGTTGTTAGTGTGGGTGGGTGGGGGATTGTGGATGATGTAGTCATCATTATGTCTTTAATATGCATCACAATCAAACCTCAGAGGTATGCACATGAGGTCATTATAGACTGTCGTTGGGCTGGGGACAGTGTGCTCATTGTTTCGTTTACTTTTCTCCAGACCTCAGAGGCATGCAAGAAAGGTTAATATAGCTTAAGTAGGGACAGTTTACTGTCTAGGAGCAACAAGTCAGGAAACATTACTCTGATCATTATTTATTTTTACTTACCTCACAATCGCAAATCAGGCATGTATACATGTAGCTGCTTATTGGGGTTATAGCTGAGGAGCAAGGAAGCATGCTATGTATATATATGACAGTTGCCACTTGAAATACATGACTGTGGCCATTCAGACTGCTGTTTTCACCCAATCTGACACTAGCGTGATGCGCAGACAGTGACTGTCATTTTTTGGTGGTGGGTTAGGCAGGCAGGCAGTATTTGTAGACAGAATTTATGTATCTTTTCAAACATTAGTCTTAGTTTATTATAACCTATCATTTTGTCAACTTTGAACATTAATCCTTGGGTGCAATAGTTTTCTTCTTTGAAAGAAAATAAATAAATAAAAATGACATTGTTATTTACTCATGATTTTTGTTCAGTCCGGCACTGGATCAAAAGGTTGGGAAAATGCTCTAAAATCCACGTTAGGGTATTGATAACCTTATAGCTTTTGAAAGCCAAATGGCCTCCAGACCACCAGCTTAATTGCTTTATTTCCCTCACAGTTATTACTGTGCTGTCAGCACCAGGTAAGTTGTCTTGAAAGGAAACAAGGAAAAGTAAAGTTGAACAGCAATACTGAATTTCTTTCCTTACTCATATTTTTATTTCAAGCCATTACTAGATGAAAAAAGGTTGCTAAAAATCAAGCAAAAAAATAAAAAATGCCCTTGAAAGCATTTAGGAAGTCAAGGCTGAAGATTAAAGCAAAACAATGAAAAAAGTAATGTGTGTGATGTGGGGAGCTTGGGATAGGAAGAATCAGGGTCAGCAGTGAAGGATGTGTGTGGGGGGTGAAACAGTAGGAAGAGGGGAAGCACAATGGAGCCCTCTGCCTACAACACCATCTCACTGAAGGCCAGCCATGTAGAGTTATTGTATTTTATCATCCATCCATCCATCCATCCATCCATCCATCCATCCATCCATCCATCCATCCATCCATCCATCCATCCTTCCACAACTACTTTGCCCAGTTTTACACATGATGTCACTTCAACAGTTATAATAATTTAGAGCCAAGTTTAACACTCCAGGATGCTAGTTCTGTCACAGTTGTTCTTTCATACCACACACTCAGATGCACACTCACAACTATGGCCAGTTTAGAGTGCCCAGTCCTCCTACTTTTTTACTTAATACCAGTCACTCTGAATGTCCCTCTGTGAGAAGGACCAACATAAGGTGGTACACAGACTTGATAATGCCAGAGCATTGTAGTAACAGTTCAGTATCTGCATACTACTCCTAAAACTCTTGAGCATGAATTAAAATATTGCTTAGGGCGGTGGCAGTGTAAGGGGGATACATAGACCGGAACATTCCTGGGGACCCCCAACTTGACACTTGGGTCCCAAAATGCTAACACCGGCCCTGGTTACTGAAATGCTCTAACCTCAGACTAGGCCTTGGTCTCTATCATTAATCAAGGTAGTCCCTACTTTTGTCTCCCACAAGCAAGGAGTAGAAGCCTTAACTACTCATTTCTTTTCCTGATATGGCTAACATAAACATAGGTCACATTCAGTACACTGGGAGATGCAGCCTCTGCACTATCTGCTGCTTATACAGTCATCATCTTTTTAGCAGTATCTATTTTGGAGGGATCAACTTGCAGTCCAACTTTTTCTCCCTGGTAAAGTCACTCTCACTACCTCTGAGTGGGACCAGGATGAATTTGAATCCATAAATAATAAAATCTTGAAAAACTTAATTGTATACAATGCTTAATCATCTAAGCATTGGTTCTACACATCATCTGCCCTAGGACCATGACATTCAAAAGAATGATGTTAATTTCTTCAGAAACAATATACTGTTCTCTGAACTACATACTGTTAAATAATCCCACTTAGTGACAGAAAATATGCTGAAAAAAAGATCTGCCTTTTGGTTAGTTATTTCACAAGTTGACCAGGGTTTGCAGAAAGTCATTGTGATTTTCTGTGGCTTGTTGTTATGGTAGAACTCAAACCAACAAATCTTTCAGCTAGTAAGAGTCTTGCTTCTGAGATAAAACTCATTGTTGTCAGTGATGAACACTAAGGTGAAACTAAAAGGGAGCAAACATCAGATGTTTCTATCTGACTCTCAGCAGACTACTGCATGCATCGACTGAAATTGTTTAAAAGACAAAATAAGTGCTGATTACAGAGAGTAAATGTATTTTGTTAGCAGCCATATTTGTTGCTGGGCCACAGTGTCAGGAGAGCAGAATGCAGTGGGGGTGGGTTGGAAAATATAGGTAATTTAAGAAGGGATAGGTTGGTTAATTTGGAGAGTGAGTGTTTAGAGTCATGAATGTAAGAGGGGAGAAGATTGTAGGAGGGTTGGTATATCAGGTTAGTTGAGGGGAGGGCCATTTTCTTTGACACTACACTTTTGAATTGTTTGCATTGTAGTGTCCAAGGTGATCGGCTGGGTCAGAGTTTATTTTAGGTCCCAGGTATTTAGGCAGCATTAGGCAGGTGTGGCTTTACTTTTCATTTGTGTGTAGGTATCGTTATTTAATATGATTCTTACTAGAAAGTTTAGTTTAGATTTGTGTGAATGGTAGGGTTTGGGAGCTGGTGCTTTGGTTCAAGTGATGTACAGGCATTGTTTGATGTGATAGTGAAGGAATGGTGGGGTGCTGGTAGTACCAAGTAGCAGGGTAGGGTATATATAAATAAGGATAATATTTTAAAATCTATAGTACTGTAATGTAGTGTACTATATGTGGGGATTTCTTTTGTTTGGTTAGGTATAGACTATTTAAGTTGGGTTAGCCTTGTGGTGTTTGGTTAGCATGGTTGTGCATTGGGTTGTCACATTTGTGTGATGAACTTTTCATCACAGGGACTCCCTGCATTTGGTTTTTGACCATACAATAGAGGGGAACACACAGCTTCAAGAAACTTATGTCAACAAGCTCTATTGTGAATATTTATATATTTAAAATAATGACATTAGTATAATTAAGCCTAAACATTCTGAAACAAAAAGGAGTTCACCACGATACTGGCATCATTAGGCCACTGTTAAGCACTTTATCTTTGCTGTGCTGATGTTATTGGACTTGCATGTTTGTCCAGTGAGCAGGCATCTGGGAGTTGGTGTAGATGATTAAGGCAGGGAACCATAGTTCATGCCATCTAGGGTTTGGTTCCATCAGCCCTCATTTTTTTAAAACAAAATAAAACATGAGGTATAGAAATAAAGTAATAGTGTTATGGCTCTCACAGAGATACAAATTCACTTTCAATAGAGGCAGACCAGATAAGTTTATTTATGGTATTGTAGCGGTGATGTTTGACTGTTAAAAGACATGCTACTTTACATCCTGGTACACTTCAGTCCCATATGGGACTTCTTTCTACTATATAGTAATCACAAGATATTCAGTTGTGCCTTGTGTTTTGGTCTGTTTTTCAACCAGTGTTTTTTGACAAATTATTGAGGATGGAAGGAGTTTAATAGTAACAGTCACTGGGTCCAGACCTCATGTTTCTTAGGAAATATCTGCAGTTGCTAATCCTGTTATGCTAACAGCATTTGAAGTGCATAAAAGCAATAGTTTCAAATGTTTATCTAAATTTGGTATTTAGTTGGGTGAGAGGCAGGCTAAATGTGCTGGGATTGTTTAAGGATGCTATGGCAGAATGTATGTCTCATGGAATACAAAAAACAGAGGACCTTGCTAAGAGCATGAGTTACTACCTCAGGTGCAGGAATTGTTCCAGAGAGAGAGAGTACACACAAGGATAAGCATCTCAGGATATCGACCAGGCTGAATCATCAAGAGGCAGATGTCAGTAACATTACCTCCCCTTTCTCTCCCTTCTGCACTCCAAGCTATAATCCCTACTTCAACCTGCCTTACTGATTGTTCCTGTTGTCCCACCTTGCAAGTCGAGTCGGGCCTTCCCGCTTCGTACCCCCTCGCTTCGCTCAGGCTCACTTCGCTCCCCTACCTTACACCCATTTCCACCCACCCCCATATCAATTACATATATACTTAGCCATACCTCACCCAGTTTCAAGCAACCAATCAACATACACCCCACTCTAAGCTCATCCCACACTCAAAACACTCAATCAACATAAGCCTCATGCTGTTCACCCATCCCACCTACTTCAGTTAACAAACAGCTTTTTCAACTGTAGTATAACCAGCTTCAACTCATCACTCCAAACCCTTTCTCTCCCACATCCTATTCTGGTACTTCTATATTCACCAAACATTCACCAATGTCACTAATACACTTAATTATATTACCACTTATTTTTTTCTCACTATGTCTCATACTTGAATTCCAGTAGTGAATTTCTCAAATTCATACATTCTGTTAGTAGTAATGGAATAGCTTATCTTGATACTTTTATTTCCCATGATGAAAAATTATTCAAATCTCGTATTTATAGAAAAAGTACATTTTCCAACGATTACTTACAGTATACGAGTAACCATCCAAGAAAACAGTTGTATAATATATATATAAAGGGCAATGTATAAGGGCAGCCCGCATGACATCTAGGTATGAGGAAATGGTGGAGGAATTAGAATATATAACTAGATTATTTGATAAAAGAGGTTACAATAAGGAAATGATGACAGATGTTAAGCAGTATGTCATTCAGGAATGGGGAAAAAATATCCACCATTATTAGGAATATACAAGGGAAAGAATAGAATAATTAACAATACGGAAGTGAAAGGCACAGGAGTGAAATACCAGCGTGCCTGTGTGCTGGAATATAGTCCCCATGTATATCAGATTACGAGAATAATGGAAAACAACTGGAAATTATTTTTAGATGTATAGTTGTTTATTTTTATATTTATATATACAAAAATATTTTTTAACACAGTTTATAATAGGATTAATATGTACCTAATAATAGGTTTATATATATATATATATATATATATATATATATATATATATATATATATATAATACTTTTATATATATATATATATATATATATATATATATATATAATACTTTTTATATATATATATATATATATAATAATTTTTATTTTTGTTATATATTGAGTGGGGAGAGTTCATTATTATTATTAATATCTTTTAAGTTATTGATGTTTATTAATATATTATATATAGATATACTTGTATTATAGTTCGTTCTGTTTTTCCTTTTAATAGGATTATTATGTTGCTGCACCTTTTATTCAGAGATGAGCAAGGGGCGTATTATCAGCTGACTAAAAGGAGGCTATTTAAATGGTGTGCTTTCACTTGTACAGTTTTCTGAAGAAGTTCGTACATTGTACGTACGAAAAGCGCTTAAGGTCATTCTGTATTTCCAATAAATTGTTTCTACGGACTTTTTGGGCTGCCTTTCGTGTTTTTATCAGCCTAATTTTTGTTTTGGTTCCAACTGGAAAATATTATTGGTGGATGATGAATTGAAAGAGTTAGTAGGTAATAAACCACATTTTGTGTATAAGATGGGAAGTAATCTTAAGAGACTTTTAGAGCATAGAGGGATAAATAAAGAGACAAACACAATTAACAGTTACATTAAATCCACTAGTAGATGCAGAAGTTGTAAACAGTGCTGTGTTATAATGGAAGAAAATTAAATTATTTTGGACAATATAAATAACACCAAAATAAGATTTAGACAGGGTAACTGTAAAACAAACTATGTGATCTATATGGCAAAGTGCAGTATATGTTCTGGATACTATATAGGGAAGACAGAAAGATCTTTTAAAAAGCGAATATATGATCACCTATATAGTATCAAAAAGAAGGATTGTAACAATGCACTGTATAGACATACAGAAAAGTATGGAGAATTACACAAATTTAGATTTGCCGTATTAGAATACATAAAGTACAATTCAAAAGGAGGTAAAAGGAAAGGAATTTTGGGGTTTAGAGAAGTATGGTGGCAATTGTATACAGACACATCAACTCCACCAGGTATGAATGATCACATATCAATTAAACCTATATTAATAGATTATAGTATTAATTAAATGGGATGGAGTATTAGAGCCATGCAGAATGTATAGTGTGAATATTATTAGTATGGAATTTATAATGTCAATATTATATGTTATGAAAAGTAGTATTGACAAAAATAATGGCAATAATAGGTATTTTATCAAGTAGGTTTGGTCTTAGAAATTGTTGATACATTTTTCAGAATTGTACATAGTTTACTGTAAGTGTGTAGTAGTTTTTATATGTATTATCACATATGTACATTCAACATTTAGTATTTTTATGTTTTTTAATAATTTATATAATATTTTGTCAAATATTTTTGGTTTAATATTTTGTACATCGAGTACAGTTTTACAAAATTAGAATCCACGTATACATTAAGATTTGCATAGAGATTATATATTATATTTATGTATAAAATTGAATATATTATTTCAGTACAGCAAATATCTAGTATACAGTGCATAAATGAATTTTAAAGCGTTACATGATATAAACACATACAGTTACATATTGAGTGATATCACTTGCAGACCATTTTTGAACTTTTTGGCGCCTAGAAAGTTATTTAAATGTTAGTCAAAATTGGTAACGCTGTTCTGAAGAAGCCCACATAGAGTGTGTGAAAGCGCTAAACTATTTTAAGTTTGCTTTATTGATGAAGTGGATTCCTGTTCACATTTTAAAATAAAGGATAATATTACAGGTGTTTGCACAGCGATTCCTCTGTGTTAGTAACATTGTATTTATGAAGAAGTACGAGTTATTTGTTGGGTCCAATGTTATATCTATTCTGTGGTTGTACCATTACATCCTACTAATACAGTAGCAAAACCCACCTCTTGTACAGCTATCCAGCTTCCTAAACACAACTCATATTCCACAATATCTCTTAGTCTTTATTCCATTAACACATTATTACTCTTCAAACATACAATCCTATCACATACACAGCTAACTCTACAAACTACACCCTTCATAACTCAATTTAACTCTAAGTATAAACTGCTTCAACAACACCACTCAAACAGTACATCCACACTTCCCCAATGTGGAGACATCCACCCCAACCCAGGACCCACTCCAACTACCTTCCCACCTCCCAAACCTCATAAATCCCTAAAACACACTACCATTAATATACAAAGTATCTGAAACAAAATTCTAGAATTCCATGCCTGGATAGCACATTCGAGACCCAACATAATTGCTGTAACCGAGACATGGCTAAAACCATATATAAAAGACACAGAGTTTCTCCCTCCAAGTTTCTCTTACCTAAGGTCTGATAGACTCCACATGAAAGGGGGAGGAGTTGCTCTTCTTTATCCTAACTCTTTCACCATCATTCCTTACCCAAACTCCATTCTCTAATTGTCTGCAGCTGAACTCATCATTGCACATCTAAAACTAAATTATTTCAAATGTCTGTGCCTGATAGCCATTTGCATCCCACCTGGCAACAATGTTTCTGTCTTAGAAGAAATGTTAGCCTGGACCTCAAATAATATCCACAGTGAAACTATAATCCTAGGGGATGTCAACATAAATTGGGTAGACCATACAAATCCTTCTCCAAATACTTCCATCAACCTCTATAACTTCACTCAGCTCATTACTACCATAACCAGACCTAGCAATAACACTAACAAAGGCACCTTACTTAACTTATCTTAGTGTCCGATCCCAGCAAAATTACATCTGCAGGAACTCTACCCTGCAATATCAGTGACCATCTGCCCGCCTATATAACACGTGACATCTCCTCAACCTTACAAAAGCACCAGTACAGACCCTCTAGATGGCTAACTAACTTCAACCCCATAAGCTTCAATGAAACATTAAGCAAAATTTCCTCAGTATACTCAATAGAATAGCCCCCCTCCAGAATAAGAGAATCAAAGCAAATCATGCAATTTGGCTTTCTAGAGACCCAAAAAAACTTATGAGACTGAGCATGGAAAATCTCCAGCTTTTCAAACAACTCTGCAATCAAGTAAAGTGTCTAGTTATTAATGATAAAAAACAGTACTACTTCCATCTCCAAAACAAACACAACTGCAACCCAAAACAGTTCTGGAATTCAGTCTCCACTCTATTAAACCCTGGTACCAAAAGCAATCCTTGCCCAAACCCTGACAAAATCCCTGCTGAACTAGCTGCCCTTTTCAACTCCTACTTCATAGACACTATATCCAAACTTGCTTCCACCTTTCCTACAGCTACTCACAACAGCAACCCCACTTCTACAAACCATACCCCAGAAAAGCCTTCCCACCAGTCTTTGTCTTTCTCTCACGTTCCCACTTCCACTATTTCTAAACTCCTGCTAAAACTCAAACCCGGTAGCACCGCCCCAGACAGTTTACCCCCAGAATACCGTCAAATGTCTGCCAAATCCATCAGCTACCCCATAAGCATTCTCATCAATAGATCTATCCAAGAAGCCTATGTACCATCCATTTGGAAGAAAGCTTATATCATACCCTTACATAAAGGCGGTAATAATTCAGACATCTCAAATTTCCGCCCTATAGCCATTCTATCTCCTATTTCTAAAATAATGGAAAAATATATTCAAATTCAACTCATGGATTACCTATCCCAAAACCAACTACTTCCCACAACTCAGCATGGATTCCGCCCTGGCCATAGTACTACAACTGCTCTCCTATCCTTCCTAGACACTGTTAACCACAGCCACAATGATAGTAAACTTGTCTCCACACTCTTTCTTGATCTCTCTAAAACTTTCGACACCATCTCCCATCCTCTCCTCCTTTCTAAGCTCTCACGCCTTGGCTTGTCCACACCTATCCTTAACTGATTCACCAGTTACCTCACAAACAGACAACAATCCACCAAATGGTTGCACTCTTTCTCTCCTTTTCTCATTACTTCTGCCAGAGTTCCCCAAGGATCCATCTTAGGCCCCCTCCTGTTCAGTATTTGTATTAATGACTTTCACTCCACTCTCACTCATGCATCTGTAGCATGGATGATTCTGCTATTATCTGCTCTGCTAACTCTGAAACTGAACTTCTGACCATCATCACCTAGAATGCTTTCTCTATTACCAAAACCTGGATGACAAATAATCACCTCACCCTCATCCCAAATAAAACAAAACTCTTGCTCTTTATGCCCAAAAAAGTACCACCATTAATAAATCTGATTTCATCATTTTCTCCTCCAACAAGACTGTTTTAGAAGAAGTTTCCCATACTACGTTACTTGGCATAACCTTAGATGACAACTTAACCTTTGACCAACACATCCACAACGCCATCAAAAAACACACTAAAAACTTGGTACCCTCTACCGACATAAACACTTTTTGACTACTCTACTCTAGAAAAACACTTGCCCAAACTTTTCTCCTAGCTTCTCTCCTCTATGGTGCCCCCATTCTGACAAACATCCAATCGTCATTAAAAATATAAAACGGAGAGCTGCTATAACAAAATTGCTAAATTCGTTACTAGAGCAAAATATTCCTCCCAACATTGTTACTCATTACAATCCCTGAACTGGCTAAAACTCCCACAACACCTAACTTGCATACAACTAGTCACAACACACAAATTCATCTATAATTCCTCCAAATGCCCAGCCCTGGCTTAACTTCTGACTGTTTATCAACCAAACCATTCTCTAAGATCTGGAAATCAATCACTTATCCAAGTTAAGAGACCTAAACTCCTTGTAGGGTAGTACCTTTACTCTTTCATTGTAGCTAAATTCTGGAATGCCCTTCCATCTTTTCTAAAGACTATAAATAATGCCCCGTCATTCAAATAAAATCACTCTACCAACATCTCTCCTCTCATTGGCTATGCCCTTGCACCATCCCCAATTCCTCAGTCACCTGATTACTAACCTGACTCATCTCTCAGATACCCACACTCTTTTTCACTCTCCCTATTGTACACTCACCCTTAATCACAGCACAGCATGCCTCACCCTGCCTCACATGGTGTAAGTGCAGATTATCATTATCTGTCTGATCTAATGAATACCTGCCAAGCACCAGAGTCTTCCACAAAATGTTGCTATGCATTGCTTATGTTACTGTGTCACTTCTGACTCCTATGTTATTCTATTGTATATTGTTAAATGCTGTTATTAACTCTGTAAATAATCTCTTAATTATGTACATTGTTTTTTTTTGTTTTCTTTGGAGCTTTTCCCCCTGGTCCTCCACTGAAAATGGGCTCATTTCAGCCCAGTAGACTTTCCTGGTTAACAAAAGCAAATAAATAAAATAAATAAATAAATAAAAAGGAAGGGCCAGGTGGAAAATTGGTGATGGAGGCCTCAGGAAGTAGAGCCAAAAGGGAAAAGGGGGGGGGAATTGCAAGGTTGAGTAATCAATTCTCTATTTATGGAGCAACAGAAACTGACAGGTAATGAGGATGAATTTCATATGGGCCAGCATTTTCATAAACTCAAGGCAGTGGATAAGTCTTTGGTGTGGGTGAACAGACATCCACATATGTGAATGGGGTCTATGCTGGATAGGCCAGGAAGTTCAGTTAAGGAGGCTACTAAAGGAATAGTGGGAAAGGTTAAAGCTTGTTGGGCATTTAATGCAGGAAAATACCCCTTGCCTATATGTAGGTGTCTGCATATATGTACTCTGTGGGTTCAGATCCTGTTGTTAAGTGTTGGCAGAAGGATGAGATGGGGGTGTTAAGGGGTGAGAGTGCCTAGGCAAGGAATAGAGGTTTGATGGGGGCAGGGTAGGGGAGATTAAGGGGTGCCTTTTTGTGCCAGAAATGGATGGGTGGCCAGGGCATTCACCTATTAACACAAGTAGATTGGAATCACTTCTGTTAAGTTACCAAAATAAGGTGGAGGCATAGGAGGTGGTAGAAGGATTTCAGAGTTGTTTCCCAGTTAAAGTCAATAATAGTGATTCAAATAAAATATGAAAGAATTTGAATTCTATGCTAGGTGAGGAGAAGGCGGTTCAAGCATTATTGGACTAAGAGTTGACAGTGGGTATGTTTTTGGGCCGCTTTGATGTCTCTACATTTGAAATGTTCTAAGTATCTCCTCTAGGTTTAGTACATAGAAATATCCAGGGGAGTTTCAATTCATTCATCACTTATCATTCCCAGAAAGTGGTTCTGCTAACACTCACATTGACAGAGTGGATGCTAGACTGCAGTATGCGTCTTTGGATGAATTAGATTGTTCAGAGACCCTTGGTTGGTGAAATTAGATATAGTATCATCAGTCAGACTGCTGACAGTGAGGGTGCAGGATTAGTCAATTTTAGGTATGAGATTAAGCTGTAAATTTTATTTCAACAAGGTGATGCCTAGAGACTGTGCAGTAGCTTGTGCTATTTTTGAAAAGTTCAGCACTGCATTTCACAGGTTATGGCAGCAGAGGGCAGAGTTCATTATCCGTTATTTGAATGATTTTTTTTTTTTTATTGGTTGAAGGTGGAAAAGAGTTAGTGGGAGCAGGCAAGAGGTTGTTTGACCAGCTGTGTGAAGAGCTCAGTGTGCCATTGGCAAAGGACAATCAGGAAGGTCCTTATAAGGCCTTTCATTTTGGGTTTATTTGTTGATTTGGTGGTAGAGATCTTTAGATTGCTGCATGACAAGGTGGATAAAGTAAGAGGTAAGACTGAGTCACTGGATGTTAAGGATAAGGTCAGAGTTAAAGTAGCTATGAAAGTGTTAGGATTGCAGAATGTTGCATGCTGGTTGGTTGGTTTGGTTCAGGCTTTTATGAGATCTTTAGCTAACTTGTTGGTTGGAGCAAAGCAGAAGCATCATTTGGTGATGGTGGGCAAGCCAGTCAAGGATGACATGTCTATTTTACTGGAGTTTCTTCAGTACTTTAATGGAGTGTCTTTCTGACAAAGGAGTGCATGTCTATAACAGAACTGGACTTATTTACAGATGTGGCTGGATCATACGTCAGAAGCAGGTAGTTTGCTGAGAGATGGGCTGATGTGTGGAGAAGAAACGTCACTTTTTTACAGCTGATGCCAGTTTAGGCTTCAGTAGTGATTTAGCAGGTGGAATTTCAGAATCAGAAAGTTGTTTTTCACTCAGAAAATTTGGCAGTAGTGCAGGTACTAGCTAAGAAGACAGCATGCTCAATATTGGTGCAAGGGCTATTGAGAAAGATTGTGTTGCATTGTTTGAATATGTATTTATTTATTTATTTAAGTTTGATGACCGGGGAAGTCCACTGGGCCATAAAGAGCCCCTTTTCAGTGGAGGCCAGGGGAGAAAAGCTCCAAGACATTGCAAGCTGCTAATCATGTCCCTAGTCACTTTAAAATCTTGGCTTACAGTCTATTCCATTTTCATTTTTACAGGTGTTGGAAGGTAGTGCCATGAACTTAGGAAAGTTGTATGATAGTACCCAAAGTGATATGGGAGATTGGATAGACATGTCACGTTGGCTGGTACAGCAGTCGTGGTCTGAGGCAGCTAAAGGCACATATAGTAAGGCTTTTGCATATTTTAAGAATGTTGCTTTGGGTTTGCTGGTGGGGGAGAAAGAGTGGATAGTTCAGTTGGTGACTAGGTACTGGGTTGAGAGATGGAAGGTAGGTGATACAGTGTGAACGATTAGGGTCCTCTTGGTGACATTGGGAGCTGCAGCTAAGATATCAGGAGTTATGGATCTTATGAAGAACTGGATGATCTGGAGGATATTGAAAAGGATCCTGCAGTCTAAATTAGGTGATAACAGATTACCATTGGGCAGGATTATGTTGCCATTGCTATTAGAGAGTTTGCACAGGGCTTCTCATTCTTATTTTGATTATGTATTGTGGATTATACCATCAGTTGTTATGTATGGAATAGTTTGGGCAAACAGGTCGATTCTAGGACATGTGTTAGATGGATTAGGGAGACTTAGAAGTGCAAGGTACAAAAATGGGGAGAATTATGCCACTCATACATTCAGGATAGGGACATTAGATTTGAAGGATAAGGCAGGTATTGATGTGATTAAGAGGGTTGGCAGACTGCGGGTTCATCAGATAGGGTGGTTGGGGTTGTAATTTGCTTTGGTCTAATATTTGCATTCTTTTTTCATGTAAAAAGTTGATAGTCATGATTTGTTTGCTGAGCAGCTAGAAGAGTAGAGTTGAGACATGGAGGTGGAAACTATGGTTTCGATCCAGTGATGTGGTAAGTCCTATGGTTTGATTGAAGAGGTATGAGATGATGCCAGCTGGTGACAGCTGTGGAGGAAGTAAGCACGCAATATGGTAATCAAGATGGTATGGTATTTAGGGGGAATGATATTGGAGTTATACCAAATTGGAAATTGCTTACTTTGTTATTAATGGATTTGATGACAGTTTGTCAAAGATTTCCAAAGACAATTTTGATATAGTAGACAATAACCCCAGGACAGTATGGAAGTTAAAATCTGTGTTTAAGGCATTGGAGATTACTAGAAAATTCCTTAATTATAGCTAGGGCAAGTGGAGCATAGGATTTGTTGCAATGGAATTTTGTGGAGAGGCACCCTTGTGGTCCCTTAGTGATGGGGTTCACGTTAGTGATGTTGGGCTAGACATTGTTAATGTGCTATTGTCATTATTTTTAAAGGATGTAGTGGGTAGATGTAGTGGTTGGGATTTCAAAAGGAGGACAGAACCAGCTACAAGGCAGTCTGGTGAGCAGAATAAGGGTCAAGTCTGTTGGCCAAGGTAGAAGGGTCCTCTGAACAACCACCCTCCCCTTGTTGTTCTCATTTTGCTTCCTTGTGACTCACATGAGCAGTGCTCTGCTGTTTGAGGAATTGTGGTTGTGGTTACTGAGCATTAGGATGGTTAGTGAGTGGTTTACTATGATTCCCAGTTAATTAAGATGTGTTTGGCATGATTATCCAAGGAGTGCAATATCTGGGCAAGTGTTCTACTGCACTGCCAAAGCTGGTGATTTTGTATTAAGTTATGATGATAAGCTATGGATGTTTAATAAAACTGATAAAGTTATGGATGTGTTGATGCTTTTCATAGGATTTGTGAGGGCTAGCAGTGACAAAAGGAAATTAAGGGCAATCAGTGTGTGGCAAACTTGTCTTATAGAGCATATTGTTTAGGAAAAACAAGTTGCATTGGACCCAGCATGTTCCTAAGAAGAAACTAATTGTGGCATTTCTCATCTCAGTCTGGCTTTGCAGTATGTTTCAGTCCCATATCTAATACTCACTAAGTAATCCCTGTGGATGTAAGGCTTCACTGGCTACCGGAAACAGGCAAGGAACACACTGGTCCTATAGTCCATCACTGGGTTCAGCACTTACAAATATAAACATACAAACCTACACTCAGACACAGGCACACACGCGCACACACACACACACACACACACACACACACACACACACACACACACACACACACACACACACACTCTTGCATGAATGTGCACATGGTCATGTACATGCATAGACACACATGCATACTTAAAACAACAGCTAGCAAAAGTACAAAATTTTAATATACCTTAACGCCTCGGCAAAGCCTTCAAAGAGTACTTTGTACCTTTGCTGGCTGTTGTTTAGGGGAATGAAGTTTCATCTCTTTGTGGTTGCTGTTTTTACACATGCATACATGCATATCTGTATGCATATGTAGGCACATACATCAGCACATGCACAGACAGATGTACACAAACACAAATATACTTATACACACACACACATGTACAGCCACAAATACATTGGTGCAGACACATATACAAACACACAAATTAGGGACACCAGTCCTATGACATATGTATATATTATGCATATATCTATTTATCCAATATATATATATATATATATATATATATATATATATATATATACATATACAGATATATGTATATATATGGTTCTACTTCAAAATATCACATTACCAAAATGTCAAAATTCATAACATCAGGACCACAACACTGTAAGTATAATAACATAAAACTTTTAAAATAACAAAACTTGTAACATTGAAACACGTACTGTGCATGTCAGGTAGTACACGGACATCCTAGCTTGAGATCAAGCTGCACTCATAACAGAAACATCTCCATTTAAATGCAACATTTAATAGAAAAACTGTAGGTTTGCAGCATTTTTGAATGGAGATCGCTGTACAGTGGGGATTGGGAAATTTACCCTTTTCCCCACTGTAGTGCGATCTCAGAGTTAGCATATATAATTTGCAGAGGGTGTGGGGGGGTGCAGGGTAGTTTGCTCCTCTGCAAAAATGCTGGTAAACGTACAGTTTGGTATTTAATGTTGCATCCAAATGGAATAGCTGCTGTTATAAGTGTAGCATGATCTCTATGTAGGACGTCCATGTACTGCTTGACATGCGCAGTGCACATTTCAGTGTTACAAGTTTTATTATTTTAAAAGTTTGATGTTATTATCTTTATGATGTTGTGGTCTTGATGATATGAATTTCAATGTGTTGGGAATGCAATATTATGAAGTAGATCCATATAGCTATATATATATATATATATATATATATATATATATATATATTATATATATTTTTTTGTTCCCCTTCATAATCTTGAGATACTGAAAGCTCGAATTTCAGTATCTCAAAACTATAGAGTCGAACAGCCCACAGTCCTGAAACACACAAACACGAAAAACTGAAATCCTGAACATTCACAAACCATACACCACACAACACACACACCATTCAACCCACAACAGACAAACTACAAAATCCTACACTACATGCGCCCCCTACCCCCCATTTATATATACCAACTCCGAGATCGCACTAACACTTAAGAAATTCATCACTCACATGCAGACATTCCACACTCCCTCATGCACACACACACACACACACACACACACACACACACACACACACACACACACACACACACACACACATCACACATACACAACCTCTCTACCCTAACCCACATGCACAACTTACAATAAAATTCATATACACTCACTTATCTTCATTTTCGTAAAGCATCCTGACCAAACACTTCCCGTCCTGTTGCTATACTGCATAAGTGCAGATTCGAGCTATTCGAATTCGTGCTTATGCACTTTCGAGATTTTACATTTTCGCCTTTACGGTCCAGAGATACTGAAATTCGAGCTTTCAGTATTTTGGGATTGTAAAGTGGAACTATATATATATATATATATATATATATATATATATATATATATATTTAAATATACATGTAGACATAGATATAGATAAATAGATGGAGACATGGAAAGTTTGGATCAGCCAGTCTATCAGGATTTTTAGGATGTAGAAGAAAGCTAGATTTCTAAGGGAAAACCACACATACATAGAAAAAGTGTTCACACTGACAGTGGGTGGAGGTCAGAATTGAACCTGGGACCAATGACGCATAACCCATTACCATAAAGTTGCTGCCTTCTTTTACAAAATAAAATTTAATTAACAGTAAGGAGTACTTAATGCAATTTTCTTCTTTTGAAACCAAACATCTTTGTCTGTAACCGTAGTGTAATTTCAGCCTCTGTCTGTTTTTCACTTGTATCAAATCAATAGTAGATTGAAACCTGAAATAATGGACATGCTCAAATCAGGAGTACAAGGCCCAATATACAAACTCTACTATTTTGAAAATTGATTATTTCTCGATCTTGCACATATGAGTCTTTGATTATGCTGATGTAATGCCCAAAATACTTGGTATTGTAGAAGGCCATGCCTACCTTCTCTGTATATTTCCTTTGCTTTGTACAAAGAGTAGTGATACTGTGGAAAAAGTGTCCAGAATTGTAATAGTAGGTTTAAAAGTACTGAGCAGATATGAACAGGGGCATTGAAGCACTGCAGGGATTACCTGCAGCATGCTTATAGACTATCCAGTTCAATACTTTCTTTCTTTACTCAGTATTCAGATGCAAATGCTATAATCATCTATAGCAAATCCATCTGAAAATTGGGAAGTAGCAATTGACTTAACAAATGAAATAATCCAGTTGGAATCTTTTTTTTTTTTTTTTTTTTTGCACCCTGCATTACACTAAGGTCTTCCTACTCAATGCCCTGCATACACACTAGGTATTTTGCCTACTCCAGTCACTCCTGGATTTTCCCTACTTCAGCTAGCTGGATAGGGAAGTTAAGAGCATTCTGGTGGTCTTGACCATCCTCATTTCACTGAGATTTTTTTTCATTATGTCCTATACATCACTCCTCCCTCCCAAATGTTCATGAAGTGGGTGTGCAATGGGGGTGTGGCATATTGCTTCTCCTCCACAACATCTCAGGCATGCCAACCACCCTTGTCCCTCCTTGATCTATGCCTCCTCAGTGAAACTGCCCTAGCATCTACCAGACATTGTCACATGGAACACCCACAAAATCACCAAACCATTGGGAAGATGGTGGCCATTCCTCTCCTGCATCTCTGCCAGCAACCTGAGTTGCTAATCAAACTCAGGTCAACTGGCCTGTAGTTATGGCTTTATATCTGTATGTAGTTAGACTCTTGGAGATTTTCTCAAAATTGCAACCCCCACCTTGATGCAGTGGGTATAAAGAAGACCCTTCAAGCTGTTCTTGCCCCCCTACATTGTGTATAGTGAAATGATAAAATACCACTTACACCTCTGGATTCTGTCCTGATCTCCTGCTCAAGTATATACAAAGTACTTTTTCAGAGCATGGAGTGCAGAAAAGAATATCTGAATGAAAAGGTATAAAATACTTGTCATAATAACATTCTTTCCTTTCAAATTTATACAGTTTAAGGCCAGTGGGGTGAAACTTTCCTACTGAGGACAATGTCACAGCACAGAATTTGTAAGAGCAGCCAAAATGAATGTTAAAATGAAAAAAAAGTAGGTTAGATAGAATCATTAATACTTGATTCTACTCCAGAATATTAGAAGCATTGCCAGCACAGGTTCTCAGTTTCCTGTTTTCTTGGAAACTGTTCTAGGGTTAGAGATGAAAGGTATCTTTATAACAGTGCAACATGCAGAAACAAAGAATAATTTGGTCTGAAAGGATAACACAAATCTAACTGTAAAAAGTAAACTTTATGAAGATACTTGGGCATGACTTCACATTTCAGCTAAATGGTATGTCAACATATTTAAAAATTAACTGCACAGAAAAATGTAAATAGTAAAATCTAAAATCCAGTCTGACCTGTCAACGATGATAAAGTCTTCATGGCATTTGATAGGATGCAATATGCTCGAAGCTCCACCTCCCTAATGATGTCGTGTTAATATATTAATATGATGAAATGCACTCTTTTACAATATATGCATTCATTTGTAGTGAAATTAGGGCATTTTTTTTCCAAGATGAAATTGATTAAAGTTATAGCAGCAGTAGTTAACTTGCCTTTTATGAGAGCTGTCTTTGCAGAATTCTTGGGAACCACTGTCTTCTTGTTTGTTAGTTTAGCAACCAGTATTTCACAAAATCAACCTGCAGTTTATTCTCAGAATCAGGATGTTGCACCCCAAAGTTACACACCAGGATTTTCAACTGAGCACAGCACTTCGGTTAACTCTGAGCAAGCCATTGATATTCCTGTTCACTCTCGGACTGAGACCCTGTCTAGCTCTACTCAGGTTTCCCTGTCATTTGGAATTTCTGTGACAGTGATGTCCTACTGTGTTGGTCAGTTCAGTGGTGCCCATCTGAACCCTGCTGTGACAATAGCCATGCTGGCTGGGCTGCGACTGAGTCTGCCGAGGGCAGTATGTTTTATTTCAGCACAGTTACTTGGAGCCATAGCAGCTTCAGCTCTTCTCTATGGACTGATTCCTCCAAACATTCAAGGCAACTTAGGAATAAACTTGGTGAGTAATGCATGCAGTACAATGGTACAACAGCCTCTGAATGCAGGGATTATAAGGCTCCTAGATAGTTTCCAACATAACTTGTGAAGGAGGAACAGAAGTGTTTTTTATTTCTATGGATGAGGTAATTTTAGGCAGACATCTGACAGGTTGAAACTGCTGACTCTCCATACAGAATAGATGACATCTCGTAAATGGTGAGACATAGAAGCTAAACTCAGAATAGTTTATCTGGTATTACACTGATGATGACAATCTAAGCAGGAGAGAAAGAGTCACAACTCCCAACTTGGGTCAACAATCATAGGCAAATCCAAAAGATTAGGCAGAGGGTGGACAAAGGACTAAAACCAGGGACAATTTTAAACACTTTAATTCACTTACAAATTAATAGAACAACAGGTTTTCCATCAACAATAAGATGTATGAAACTCTAGAGTCTGGCATTATTAATTTGCTACCATTCTCTGTAATTTATTTGAAAATCAACAAGTTTATGAGAAAATGGGCAAAATATAAAGCAAAATCAGAGGCAGACAGATTGAGATTTAACCATCACCTTTTCTTCAGTTGAGATGGTAGCACACTGTTTGTAATGGGCACCCCTACCCTCTAAATAAAAGAATGGTAACCGGCAAGAGAAAAGAAAGCAAAAAAATAAAACAAAACTTAGAATGTGTCACAAGAAAGAGTTTGGAAGGAATAACATTTAACAAAGAAATACCAGAATAATGGGAGGAGAACTGTTTTTTCTCAATACAGACCAAGCAGTTGTTTTATTTCATACTGATCCACTGACCCTTTTCTGCCATGAACCATATTTAAGACAATGTCAGGTTTATATTTAAAAATTTGAATCTCTAATTACAATGATAATGCCATTTAGTGACACTGTTTTTTTACACACACACATATATATATATATATATATATATATATATATATATATATATATATATATATATATATATATATATATATATATATATATAAAATATGATGGTAATGCATTACACAACAACAGCATCTGAAACAAAACTAAATAAGTATGCTCTATATTCATTTAATGAGTAGCTTGTTCAGTTGGTACAGACAGCATTAAAGAATACTGGTATAGCTTTGACTACATTAATAATCCTTCAATATTAGTAAGAATCGATGTTGGAAGGTAGAAGAAGTGACAGTCTTAAGCAATTAGAGTTACATATGTATGTATATATTTATCTGTTTGTTTCTTTACCATTTTACCTCAGAGATACATCATTATTGCATTTGCATACAGACTACATAGACAGGTGGGTTTAAAGTGTTTTTCTTTTAAATGTTATGGCTGCTTTAGATGCTTATGGTTTATGGAATCACACTGGCTTGTAATCATACATAATGCTATTTTCCATATGGATTAAAGGGGTGCAACATTAGAGAGAAGAATTACACATTTAAAATAATCAGATAATGTATATAATAATATCATGAGAGAATGTACATAAAAACATCAATAGAAAAAAATATATATTAATATGCATCCACTGAACAAGTTTAATTGTGAGGTGACATAATGCAATAAAATTGCAATGGCTACAGTGATGCACATACAGTTCATAGAGTTTCATAGAATTTATTATTTATTATCTTACACCTTGCACAATTGCAGTACTTGCACACTTGTTACTTACTACAAAAGCAATATTATAACTGGCAGTTTCTTACCGCTTTACATTATGTGATGAAAACAGAAAGAATTTAAAAAGTCACTGTGATGCGGTTACATTTACAAAAAAAAAACACTGAATTTTTTTCAAAAGGTTCTTCTTGTAAGGAGAGTGCACTGGGAGTCCCAGTTCAGAGACAGGTAAAAAGAACAGATCAGTAAAAAAATGCTAGCAAAGAGGAAAGCTCTTCCATGGCCTTACAGGCATGTGGCTTATGAACTGCTCATGTCCAATCACTGAAACATGTGTAACTGTTAACTTATACTGTATATAAATATGCATTTTGCTCAGAAAGTGATGTCATGAACCAGTACCTGTAAGTCTGCAGGCTTATTACTGTGTCAGCTCCCTTAACATATATTATGTATCATACCACCTTGTGCCAGCTGAACCATACTCGCTGAGTTATATCAATTATTCATAATAACAATAACTGGTTTGTAAACTGCATAACCACTAGACATGAATAAAATTCAACAGATTACCACCTTCTTTAGTTTGTTTGATTTTGTAGCTGCTTTTATAATCATTAGCATCATCATTATTAACTACCTTTTCTCATTGTCTAAGTGGGGTGAAGCTGTCGCATCAGCTATCACTATCTCTCTTAATTCCATGCCACTCTCGTACCTGTGACTGTCACAGCTCTTTTCTCACACTGTAAATTCATTGCTTTGCTGGACACCCTTGTTTCTTCTTCTGTTCTTTCTGTCTTTCCTAAATATTCTACTCTTAATCACTCTCTGCTTTCCTGCACATGTGGCTGAACCACTATAATATGTTCATTTTGATTATTTCTGCAAGTAAAACTACTTTGGCTTCTGCTCTGATGTAATTATTTCTTCAGCTGTCCCACAGTGTCCATCCTACCACCCTTCTCAGGCACTTCATCTTCATAATCTCTAGCTTCCTCAGCTGCTCAGCCTTTATGGCCCAGGTTTCTGTACCATACAGAAATATGGGTTGCACCACTGTTTTATACACCTTAATTATCAACTTTTTTGTCATTCTTCTGTCACAAACTTCCCCTGGCAATCTGTGCCAGATAACTGCAAGCCTCAGTGAATCTAGATTTGACCTCCTCATTCAGATTTACATTATTGTCAACCACCCCTCCCAGAAAATTGAAGTTGTTAAGCTGCTCAACTATTTCCCTTCCATCTCAATTTTCAGTTTTCTTCCGATTTTTCCCATTTGCTACCATAACTGCCTTGTCTCTATTCACTATCATCTGATGTGCTTTCAGTTTTGCATTCCATATTCCTAGTATTTGCTGGCATTTCTTTTAAAAACCTGCTTGTTATGTCACATCACCCACATATAGCAGCTTTATTGATCTGTCCCTTTCAGTCTG
The DNA here is from genome assembly GCF_019279795.1 of Protopterus annectens. Taxonomy (NCBI): domain Eukaryota; kingdom Metazoa; phylum Chordata; order Ceratodontiformes; family Protopteridae; genus Protopterus; species Protopterus annectens. Next base: position 1,080,461,075 of record NC_056747.1, on the reverse strand, counting down.
TTTGCTAAGGTACCTCACCAGCAGTCTGAGCAACATTAAACTCAGAACGAAACTCTGAAATAACTTCATTCTCACTGGGGATTCCTCTGTGACTCTGAACAATGTTTATACTTGTGTCATTGTGTTCTTGTACATAGCTTGTAATAACTCTATCAACGTTCCCAGGACTTCAAAGCGTCACTGGACAGCCCAAATCAGCTTTCTTGGGACCTTATCATATGTTTGCTTCAAGTTTAGGAATGCCCACCTGGACTCTCTCCTCATCTGTAGCTTCTTCTCCAACATTTGTTTCACTACAAACATTGAGTCAGTTGTTCTGCATACTGATCTGAATCCAAACTGCAAATCTCCCATATTACTTTCTAATACACTTCATATTTTATATCAGTCACACTCTCCAGCACTTTAGTGCGACAGAATTTTAATAATTCTATACTGCACACAGTTGAGAATGCCCTCCTTTGTTCTTGAACACCAGGACTAGAACGCCTATTCTCCAAGTCATCTGGGGTGCACCTTTTTTTCCATACTACTATGAGTACCCACAGGAGCCATTTCTCCATTAACACATCCACCATTTTGTTCATAGCTGCTGTGACCTCATCTGAGCTTCCTGCTTTCCTTGACTTCATTTTTTAGTGCTATTGTTACTTGCGTTAGGTTAAACCCTTCCTGTTTCATTGAAGGCTGTTACGGGGCAGTACATCTTCAGTGGATTGTCCTTCATTTAGAAGCTGCTGGAAGTACTATAGACTGGTGAGAAGGTTATTGATGGCATCCCTTATGAATAGAGAATACATCCTTTATTTTTCTGTCTTTGCCTTACAATCGGAAAGAGTTTCTGTCTGCCATCTACTGAGTCACTATCCAGATGCTGGCAGAGTAACTTTGATGCCTTGTTCTTTGCCATTACAACTGCACTCTTAATCTATTTGTTAGTCAGCCTGCATTCCTTCTTAACCTGGTCCACATTTTCTATCTCCCTGTTTTTGTGCACTCCTTTCTGATTTTATTATGATATTGTGTTTTAAACCTGGGACTTGAGTATAATGATTTTAGTACTCCATACTACAGACGTGCAATATGAGTCAATACCTTTTATTTCTGCCTTACATGTAAGAAGTTGTTAAAGACACTTGCAGTATCTGATACTTTAATCATTGATTTGTAATTTCAGCTTCTTTATATCGCATTTGATAACCAGATAAGTTCAAAGAAAACAGTATTCTTTCTGTAGTATCTGATAGGAGTGTAAAGTTACAACAAAGCAGCTAACAGCATAGGAATTACAGGGTAGCAAAAGTTAAGAAGAGACTGATAGAATTTCACATTATAAAATGAGCATTGTAAATTACAGAAACAGCTGAACATAGCAACAGTTAGAGATGCACAAAAAATAAATTTGTATTCAATTCATGAAGTTTTGAGTGCTTTTAAATGTGAAGCTGGAACATAGTTTGCAATTTATGAGACAAGTTTTTGCAAGCCATGAGGTGGGGGTCAAACTGATGTACTTTATAATGGTCTTTTCCTCACAAAAGAAACAAATTGTATTTAATGATTCTGAGATGATAGCAATCAATATTCTTAAACTACCTAACAAATGGAGATGGAAGGTTAGAGAAAAACAGATAAATGAGAAAGATAGAAGGTTTGGATCTTCCCAATAAAATCAGATAGCATACTGATTTAAATGTTAAAATTATGATCAAAAGGTTTATATGGGGGCATGCCAGCACTCCTATCATGTGGGATGCACCCTACCCTCCGCTGTTCAATATAATTCCCTACAAATAGGGTTACCTCCTAACCCTCTTTTTCAAAGGAGGATCCCTGTTGGAACATTTGTGTCTTGCAAAAAATATACAAAATAACAAATGTACTAATAAAGCCTGTGTCACAGAGGGATGCACCCAAACCTGCAACTTGTATTTGATCAGTGGCTCAGGCACTGGAAGGAGTTAGAGGGAGAATAGGAGTGTGTGGCCATTGTTGGCATGACCATCTTGGGGGTGGGAAGCTACAGTAGCCTATCACATGGGTAGCACTGGGTGCTACACTTGCAGAGTTTAAGCATGGTGAAAGTATGCTGGTCAGCAGTTTGGAAGCACTTCATGCATGTAGAGGCATGTATGCACTGTGAGGTCTGGAAGCAATTGCAGAGCTCTAGACAACTGCCAATGAAATTAGGACATTGGGGTGGGGGTTCTGCCCGATTTCCTGACCCGTTACCTACCCCCAGGCTCTCACCTTGCATGGATGACTAGGCTGGCATGGCTATTCCAGCAAGTAAAAGGGTTTCAGCTTTCACCCTGGGAAAGGGGATGTGCCAGTATCTACCATGAATCTAGTGAGCTCTGGAAGGAGAGATTAGATCAAATAACTCCCTCCCAAACTCATGGCCCAATGTGATCAAGGATAGGAGAGGAGTTGGTGTGCCCTCACTATATGTCCAGTCAGTGTTTCCCCAGAGAAATGAAATGGGACAACAGGAACTGATAGTGGGTCTGTTGGGTCAGTTAAGCAGACAGTGGAGGAAAAATGATGAATCACCTGTGATTTTAGGGCAAGAAATACTTTCTGATGTTTCTCTTATACTTACAATTTATCTGATTGTTAATGCTGTACAACCTCCCAGATAACTTGGATTTGTTCGAGCCATGGAACTCTGATGTCTAGAGCAATGATGATCTGATGAAATAACAGAAACATGCTTGCCACTGCCACAGCACATTCACAGTAAATCCTAATTAAAGACAGAAAGAAACATATTTTAGTCAGTAAGCTTTATGTTTTTTTTTCTTTGAGCTGTTACAAACGAAGAGATATTCTCTCCAGGATGTGGCATGGTTTGTGGTGTGGTCAAAGCACCATAATTACCAGAAAGGTACTATATTTATTTATTTATTTATTTCACATTTGTTTGCCAGGAAAGTCCAACTGGGTGAAGCCGATTTTCAGTGAAGGCCCATGGAGAAAAGCTCCACATACAGCCAAACAGACAATGTAAAAAGAACATATAAAGGTTACATGTACATATGATAAAACAAGACGTAAAATTAGCTATACATGATACATATAATTAATTAATATGACCAGATTGTTCTGGGAATAGATGAAAACCTGTACTGTTATGATATATTTGCTGACTTTAATATTTTTTTTATCAACAATAAGCAGTCCTTTCTGACCTAGCCCCTTTCTTCAACTGACCTTCTCAAAGAACCTTGCTATCAGCTCATGGATTTTATCTATGGACACTAATTCACAGTAGGAATTTATAACATGTTTCTGAATATACTGGGAAAGCCAGGTCTAGTCTTCAGGACTCATCCTCAATATCATAGTTTCATTTTAAATAAACTCCATTGCACATGACCTCCTTAGCCTTAACATTACTAAGTATGCTAATGTCATAGGCATTACCGAGAAGTTTTTATATCTTCTCAGGATATCAGGGCAATGCTAAAACAATGCCTAGTCAAGCCTGAAGAATGACCTGTATGCCCCTAGTAATCAGCTTTATAATAACTGAGCCTATGCTCCTGGATAACCTGTTAGAGTGAGTAATGTTAATCCATACTGCAGAGTACATAGCATGATTTAATCTCTGCTCCAGACTGCCAGTTCCATTAAATATGTACGAATTTGGCTTGTCCCTACCTATATTACAAAAGCATGTTTAATATCATATGGTTAAAGGATGTGTACAGATGGCATCTATTAAAAAAAAAAATCTCGTTTTAGTTTACCTAGGAAGAAATCATTAAAGACATGTTTGTTCTTCAGCCTATATGTGGTTTTCCTTTTCTCATTTCTTCTTCTGAAAAAAAAATGCAGTTTCCAATCTGCTTTAGTGACTATTTTCAATGACTTAGTCTTCCACCATAATTTCAGATATTTAGCTAATAAGGATGTTAGTTACAGGCTCACAGTATACTTTAGAGACAGGGCTTATTTTTCTCTTAGTTGTCCACCTGGGATTGTCTTTCTCCTGACGTTATGGATGCTACTAAACTTTGGTACTTGAAACAATTGCTTTTTTAGTGTTATAATGTAAATTGTTCTCAATAGTTACAGTTGAGATTTGACTAATGTGGGCTTTCTTGACTTCTGTGTCTGTAAACTATCCCATGTCCTCAATATTGCCTGTCCACAGTCTTAATTTTCCACCTTTTTGAAATAACACCCTCTTGAGACCCGACTAACTTGCTCTAATTCCTTTTCCTCTTCCATCTCATTAACTGTATCTCTTTCATGTTCTGCATACTGTCACTTGACTCGCTGTCCTCCCACTGCTGTTTATCATTTTTCATTGGCATTTCATGTCATCATTATGATCATCAACTCCCTTTTTCCCATTTTCTGCATAGGTTAGAGTGTCATGTCAACTGTAGCCACCTGTCTTGATTCAATGCCACTCTCCTACCTTCTTCAACACTCATGCCTGACTGCCACAGGTCTTCTATCATACAATATGTCCACCTCTTTGGTGAATGCCCTCATATCCTCTTGCCTTCATCCTGTCTGTCTAAAGTCTTCTTCACCAGATTGTTTTCTACTTTTCTGAATATGTGCATGCACCACAGAAATCTATTCTCTGTGAACTTGTCTGCAGTTGGAGCTACTTTGGCTTCTGCTCTGAAGTCCTCAATTATTTGTCTTTTTCACAGTGTGCAGCTTACCACCTATCTCAGGTACTTCACCTCCATGACCTCTAGCTTCCTTAACTGCTCTACCTTTACTGTCCAGGTATGTGCACCATACAGTAGTACTAGTCACACCACTGCTTTTGTATACCTTATGTTTCAGCTTATTTGGCATTCTTCTGTCATACACTAACCATGATTCTCTGTGCCAGTGACCTTCAGCTCCTCTGATTCTAACGTTGACTTCTTCATTCAGACTTACTTTCTCCTCTAACATCCCTCCCAGATACTTGAACTAGTTATTTTGTTCCACTACTTTCCCTTCTATCTCAAAAATCTCAACTTCTTCTGATTTCCCTCTTTGCTACCATTACAACTGTCTTATCTGTGCGCAGTTTCAACCTATGTGTCTTCACTTTTGTATTCCATTCCTCTATCCTTTGCTGATGTTCTTGCTCAGAGTCTGCCTGTAATGCCACATTGTATTCATACAACAACTTTGTTTACCTGTCCCCACTGACCTGTTTGTTAATGTAGCTCATCACTACTATGAACAGCAGCGGGTTCACAGCTGAATCCTGTTGCACACTCACTCCCACTGGGAACCCCCCCCCTTTGAGTCCAAACACTTTTCATATTTGAGTCATTGGGTCTTTGTACATAGCCTACACCAATTCTACCAATGTTTATGAGACTTCAAACCATTGCTACTTGCTTTCTCCAAGCCTATGAATGCCAAATTGGACTCTTTACTCATCTTTATCTTCTTCTCAACCAGAACCATAGCTGGGTCAACCAGTGCCCTAGGCCAGTACTATGAACCAGTGCTCTACCCCCTCAGCTCTTCCAGTGAAGAGGAATAAGCCGATACATGTAAGTGATTAGCTTATTAGGGTCTATATTACATTAAGGAACAATTAAATGTTCGAATCTGTAAAGGTAGACCTTTACAGAACGAACATTAAAATGTTCGAAAATGTTTAAAAATTAAAAAAAAAAAACAAAGTGACAAAATAAAAGTAAAAAAAAGTAAAGGATGTAAGCAGGGGGGCAAGCCCCCATGCACCCCCCACACCCCCCTTACTTAAATATACCAACTCCAAGATCACACTACAGTGTAGGGAATGGGAAATGTCCTGTTTCCGCACTGTAATGCACTGATGTGCGATCTCGGAGTTGGTATATTTAAGTAGCGGGGAGTGAGGGGTGTGCAGGGGGCTTGCCCCCTGCTAAAACCCTTTTCTGTTACTTTTTTTTTGTTTAATTTTATTTTATTACATATTCGAACATTTAAATGTTCGAACTCTAAAGGTCAACCTTTAGAGATTCGAACATTTAATCGTTCGTTGATGTAATATAGACCCACTTACTACAGTTAAATATACAACCCCCTCAAAAAAAACAAAAAAATGGAAGTTCCTTCTACTCGTACACCAACCAGGTGGCCAGCTGCATGACACATCCCCTCCTTCCTCCTGCCTTGAGCATTCAGGTCCTATTTCTATGCTATGCTCCCAACCCTACTTTAACATACCTTGTTAAAAAAAAATATTTATTTTTCTTTTATACTACAGCAAGCAGTCTGCTACAAATATAGCAAACTAGTTGCTGCAGTTTATACCCTGCCTACACAGAGCACTAAAGTGTTCATGTTTTAGTAAAAAAAAAAAAAAATCCTCTTTTTATAATGTAGCAAATAGTTGCTACAGTTTATACCCTGACTGCATGGAGCACTATGGCACTCATATTTTAGTTTAAAAAAATTATTCTATTTAAACTTCAGCAAACTGCTTGCTATAGTGTATACCCTGCCTGGCTGCATGGAGTGTTCAAGTTTAAGCTAAAAAAATATATTTTTTGACCTTTAAACTGTAGAACATACTCAGAGTGCTACAATGCTCAGGTTTGGCCATAAATGCAATACCAGCTACATTAAAGAGTGATTGTGATCAGGACTGGCTGATCAACCCTCCCGCAACACTTACACCCAGGGAAGTTGTTCTTCTCAACTTGAATAGCTAAGCTACTGTTCTCAACTATCTATCTGAATGCAGACATTGTGTCAATTGTTCTGCATCCTGATCTGAATCCAAACTGCACATCTCCCATCTTACTTTCTTCTACTCTGTATTTGTTTATCAATCACCTCCTCCAGGACTTTCATGCAGTGAGGCAGGAGACTGATACCCCTATACTGCTCACAATTTTGAATGTCCCCTTTGTTTTTGTACACTGGTATTAGTATACCTATTCTCTGGTTATCTGGACTACACCTTTCTTTTCATATTGCTATGAGTACCCTCATAGCAATTTGTTCCCTATCTCACCGGACATCTTTATCATATCTACTGCAACCTCTCTGAGCCTGCTGCTTTTCCTGACTTCATTTTCCTCAGTGCTGTTTTTACTTTTTCTAGGGTGGACTACTCCTCTTCTTTCATTGTAACTTGCGTCTGGAGTAATACAGCTTTTGAGGGGTTTTCCTAATTCAGAAGCTACTGGAAGTATTCCTTCCATCTGCCTTTGATGACCTATGGGCTTCTGGGCAGTTTTTGCTGGCATCCCTTATAAAGGGTGTCTAACTATCTTCTTTATCTTTCTATCATCAAATTGCAACCTTATAGAGTTTCGTTGTGCCATTTCCTGAGTCACTTTCTGTTAGCCTTGTCCTTTGTTATTGTAACTCCTCTCTTAGCCTGTTGTTAACATTTGTGCAGTACTTTGTTTTTTCTAGTTACATGTGCCACAATAGTTTAGTACCTCAGAACCTTCGACCCTATATTGCTTCAAGCATGCTTATATTATACGTTTTTTAGTTGAGTTTATTGTCTGGAATTTGCTTAAAGCAAATTTTAATCACTTGTATTATTTATTTACTATGTAACTCTCTTTGACTGACTAATTTTATTACCTATTAGTGTTTCACTTTTCATTGTCAGAATGTGATCTGTTTTTGGCCAAGGCCATAGATTAAAAGGGTTTGGTAATCATTAGAAATGTTGGGACCCACTAGAGCAAGGCCAGAAATATGGAGACTGAATGGCTGAAAGATCCGACTTATATATCCCAAGTCCAAGATGCCATTTCTCTGAATATCCCCTTTTCTCTGAGGTATGGCAATACTGGAGTTGGCATATATAAGTTTGGGGGTGTGATGGACTTAACTCCACTTGATGGGCTGCTTGGTGGAGCGATTTTTGAAATTCGCTCTTTTACTGTGTTTTCTGTCTTTTTTTTTAACTTGTCGAACTTGGTATTTTGAGTGCTGACATTTCAATAGGGAGAAGGAGCCAAAGGGTTCATTATGGTTAAGCCAAATTTCCCTCTTAAGAAACAAACAGACAAATAAATTAGCAAACATCCATAGTGCATGCATGTAAAACGTCTTTTTGTTAACAAAAAAAAAAAAACTTATCTGAGAACAGTTTGGTTTCCTTTCTTTTTCTTTGACTCCAAGTTGGCATATATAAATATAGTCACAATGGTGAATCATAACCCCAGCTTTTGAAAAGAAGGGAAATATTTTGTGGCTCATGAAAGTACATTTGTGTAAAATATTACCATAACAGTAGATGTCCTTGCCTTCACTGCTGTAGTATTTGTTACTTGTGAGATTCCCTGCCGTGGAAGCCCCGACGTCGGACAGCATACCAAAGACTACTGTTGCTTTAAGGTACTCCAAGTGTTACCCATATGCTCCTTGAGTAACATAGGGAATAAAGGTGTTGTCTAGATGTACCATCCTCAGAGTTGATTGTGCCAGTAGGAACAGCAATCTAAGGATACCCAGGAGGTAACCAGTACATCCAGGAAGGAAAAGGACTAAGGAAAGGAGGGAGGGAGTGAATACTGCAGCAATGAAGGCAAGGACATGTACTGTTATGTTAAGATTTTATGCAACTGTACTATGTCCTTACATTCACTGCTGCAGTATTCATTACTTGTGGGACAGTGCTAAAGCTCAGGAAGAAACCTGAGAGAAGGGAAGAGCATTAGAGCCCGATAAGAAGCCATGAAGAATGGCCCTAGCAAAATCAGCTCTAACTCTGGAGATACCATCCAAACTTGTAGTGCTTGGTAAAAGTATGCACAGAAGTCCAGGTACTGTTGCTGCTTCAAGAATAGAATGAGTATCTGAGCCCTTGAAAAAGCACCAGAGGAAACCACAGCTCTAGTAGAAAGAGCCTTAACAGAAGAAGGAAGGCTCCTACCATGAAAAGTATTACAAAAAGAAATAGTCTTTGAAATCCAAGAAGAAATAGTTTGCTTGGATACAGCTAAACATGAGGACCTAGGATGAAGAGAAATAAATAACTGATAAGATTGTTTAATAACCTTAGTCTTGTCCAAATAAAATCTGAGTTGTCTATTCACATCCAAAGTATGCAGCACCCTGTCACTGTCAGATTGTGGAGAGGGGAAAATGTAGGCAAATGAATAGACTGATTAATTGGCAATTCATTAACCACCTTAGGCATAAAGGGATTAGTATGAAAGCAAGGACATCCTGTCCTCATAAAATATCAGAAAATGAGGACAAGCCATAAGGGCTTCCAACTTAAACACCCATCTGGCAGAAGTAAAAACTAACAAAAGACACTCTTCCAAAAACAATGTTGCAAAGAAGCTGAAGCAGCAGACTCAATAGGAGCCAACTTCTCCAAAACAAAATTAAGATGCAAGGGAGGAGGAACAGTCTTCCTGGGAGGTCTAATATTAAAGACACCTTTAAGAAATTGTGTAGCCTCAAATCTAGAAGCAAAAGGAAAAGTTAAAGGCAGACAAGCAGGGATAGCTGATACGTGGGCCTTAATAGAAGAAAATGCCAAACCAGCATTGAGCAACTCACACAAATAAGAGAGAACCAAAGGAACATCCACAGTAAGTGGGCCCAGGTTACCAGAGATACACCAAATATAACATCTCTTTCATATGGATACATAGGATTTCCTAGTAGCACGTTTCCTGGCCTCCAGCAGGACCTTCATCATGTCCTCAGAAAAAGGTATCTATGAGGAATCAAAATCCTATCACCCACAGTGTCAGTTGAAGTGTGGACAGGTGGGGATAGATGAGAGATCCCTTGTCTTGTGTGAGTAGAATCACCCTGTGAGGTAACTTGTGATGTTTGCCCTTGGCTAGATGCAGAAGTAGAGGGAACCAGTGATGTCATGGCCAAAAGGGAGTCACCAACAAGATTTTGTGAGCATTCTATTGAATCTTGAACAGGACTTTTGGAATTACAGGAATGGGAGGGAATGCTTAAAGAAACATCCCCTTCCAAGAAAATGAGAGGGCATCCACTTTCCACACCAGAGGACATGGGACTCTGCTCCAAAACAGAGGAAGTTGTCTGTTCAGAGGAGAGGCAAATAGAGGTACTTGATGAGAACTCAACTGGTGGACAATGTCCAAAGACACATCCCTCTGAAGCATCCATTTGTGAGACTGAGTTAAGGATGTGCTCAGAGTGTCTGCCACAATGTTCTGATCTGAAGGGATATAAACTGCCTGAAGAATCCCTTGATACTTGACAGCAAGATCCCATACCAAAATACCAACCGGCAAAGAAAATAATATCTTGTTCCTCCCTATTTGTTGATATACCACATCATTGTGGTACTGTCTGTCATGCCTCAGAGAGAAAAGAGGATGAAAGGCCTGAAGAACCAGCATAAGAGATCTCATCTCTTTGATTTGATGTGTTCCTTCCGATGAAGAGGTGATCACACCCCCTGTACTTTTACAGAGCCAAATGTTGCTCCCCATCCCATGTCTGAAGCATCAATGAACAGTTCCTGAGAGGTTAGAGGGGGGTAAAAGGAGCCCTGGCTCAGAGACAACTGCTGGATTCACCAGTGAAGTTACTCCTTGAGATAAGCTAATCATTTGGTGAATACCTTTGGGGCAGTAGAAAGGCCAATGGCAAAGCAGAGACTGGAAAATGCCAGGAAGCAACAGAGAAGCACAAAAATTTCCTGAAAAGAGGATGGATCAGAATTTGAAGCTAAGCATCTTTGAGATCCAGAGACACCATAGAGGGCCGGGGGAGCAAGAGAGGAGACAGAGTCTGAAAATACAACATCTGAAAGGATGGCACCTTCAGAAAAGTGTTTAGATGAGAGTGGTCTAAAAATGGTTTCCAGGTACCCTCTTTTCTGGGCAGTAGTAACATTCTTGAATAAAACTCCTTCCTTTTTTGGGACAAGGTACCTCTTGAATAGTACCCTGAATCAAAAGATCTTGAAGAATCTCGGAGAAAAAAGGAGGTTGTACCTGATGAGGCCAAGGAATACCCATAAAAGGGGGATGGAATTTCCACATCATGAATTACCCCTGACAAATGATGGACAGAACCCAAGAATCCTGAGTAATCTGACACCAAACAGGAAGAGAAAGAGATAGGCAGAGAAAAAGAGGAATATGGCTGGGATGTGAGGGATAGTCATAGAGCACCTGCTTTATCAGGAAAGGAATGCTTTTGAATCCCTGAAGTCTGAGTGGCCTTAGCAGAAGGAGCTCGCTTGCAACTCTTTTTACCTTTAGTAGAAAGACAAGATTGCCTACGAACAAATGCTGGCTTATTGGGATAGATTCTCTGAAATATAGGCAAAGGAGAAACAAACACATGTTCATGCTGCAGTAAGACCTTCCCCTTATCTTGAAGGGACTTAAACCAGCAGTTTCTTCCCCAAATAAAAGTTTATTATCCAGACGAGCATCCGTCAACTTAGCCTTAATATCATCAGGTTAAGGTTGAAGCCTGGGCCAAGAATACCTTCTCAGTACTGAACCAAAAGCAACAGCCCTACAAGAGGCATCTGCTGCATTATAACTACATTTGATAGAATGAGGAAACACATCAAAGGAAGTCCCTAGCAAGGAAAGATCAGAAGTCTTACCTTCAGAGTCTGAAAGATCAGAAATAAGCTGGCAGGTCTGAGAAAGGAAAGCCAACACATACCTAGATATATGGGTCTGATAATTAATAGCCCAAAAAGGTATGGTAGCAGAAGTATAAACCTTCTTATCCAAGCCTTTCCATAGTTCTGCTGTCCTTGTCAGAAGGTAGTAATGAGGGTGAAGGAAGCAATTGAGATGACTTGTCAGAAGTTACAGACACCACAGAGGGGTCAGCAGCAAGACATTTATACAAAAAGTTACAGTCCTCAGGCACCCTATAAAACCTATCAGGCTTCTTGGGAGCAGGGTGCATAGAATCAGACAGTTTAGAGGCATTGGGAAAAGCAACCAACAAAGCAGCCAAAACAGGAGGAGTAGCAGCGGGTTTAGGAGATTCCATCTGCAGGAACTCATAGCACCTCTTACCGATATAAGCGACCTGAGCACAATCCCACTTAAAAAAATCTATCATCCTAGAGATTGTGTCCCCAAAGGAAATTTCTTCAAAAGGAGTATCAGGACTGTTAGATTCCTCCTCCTCTGATCCTCAGTTAAATGGAAAAGGAATTTGAGTAGAATATGTCAGGGATTCTTCATCAGAATCTGACTCTTCCTCAGAAGAATATTGTTCTCTAGATCTTTTAAGGGGAGTAGAAGACCAAGGAGGAGCAGAAACAGAAACCCCCAGAAGAAGTTTTAATGACATTAAAGCATTAAACAACCCATGAGTAAAGACCTGTCACTCACTTTGTGGATCCCTAGGAGCAGAAGAAACATGTTTAGTTTTTTGTTTCTTCTTTAAGGGAGCATCCACCCAAAAAACTTAGGAGGCTCTAACCCAGGACAGCATTCAATAACAGTAGAAAGAACTTTTTCCCTAACTAGAATCTGTGGAATCCCCTAGGCCCTTCAGAAATAATCAGCTACAGTTCACCCTGAATGTCTGAAATGGACAGCTGCAAAACCTTGTTGGACGTGCTGCCAGCCAAATCCTCGCTGACGTGCCAGTCATGGTAGGAGCATCTGACAACAAAGCCGGGTGAGCCTCTAGTTTCTCATCAACCTCTGAAGAAACACCCAGCGATGGACAGCGGAAGGTTTCAGTCTTACCTTTTTCACCTTCTTTTTCCCTAAAGACTGATCCTTAGGGTGGGTAGAGTTCCTGCCTTTATATCTTTAGCAAGAAGCTTAGAAACTGGTTCTTAAGATACAAGGAAAATAAAGAAAGCCTACTACAAGCAGTTTTCAGAATGAAAGCCTGACAAATAGGACAGGTCATATGGTCATGAGAAGCTCCTAGGCAAAAAAGACACTTATCATTGCGGTCTTTATGGGAAATCTAACTCCTGTACTGGCAACTACCCTTCCTAGATGACATTAACCCCCCAGAGCAACAAAAATATAAGAAAAAGCAAAAACACATCGGGGTAATTTTTTGCAATTGCTCAGAACCAGCAGGAAGACTTAGGGGTTACCAAAGAATAAAAACTGTGTTCCTCTGGTGGAAAATTATATTAGGCATTTAGAATGATGATCTGGAGATGCATTTGGATTGGCAGCAAAGAAGTTCTGAGGATGGTATTTCCGAACATCACCTTTATGCCCTGCGCTATGCTAGGAGCATATGGATGACGTTTGTTCTGCCTAAAAGCAACAGTAGGCTTTGGTATGCTAGCCGACATCAGGGCTTCCATGGCAAGGAATCCCACAAGTAATGAATACTGCTGCAGTGAATGTAAGGACATCATGTTTGTGACAAACATGGCTGTAATTAATACAGCTACTTCAAATAGAGTGAAACAATCTTTAAAATAAGACTGCATCTGTGATTAACTCCCTTATACATCCATGAAATTAACAAGTTTATATAATACAGAAAAATATCTGTGAAAACACATTCTTCTCTTGAAGGCATGCAATATGCTGGCATTTTCTGCGCATGTCACTAATCCCTATCACAATTTTCTTTTTTTTTTTTTTTTTGTTAACCCTACAGGCCAGGACCAATTTCCAGGGGCATCTGTGGGGATAAGCTCCCCAAAACACATATAAGTAGCATGTATAAGTACAGAATGAGAAAAGGAGTTGTATACGGATTAAACAAACAAATAACAATTTAGTAAATGTTGTGATGCTGCCGAAAGTAAACAAGAACACACAACTGAAATAAAACACCTTCTCAGTAATAGAATTTGATGTCAGATAATTATATTTTACATGTGCAGACAGCCTGAAGTAAGGTGGGGGTTATGATTCTGGTATGGTTTTCAATGGTCTAGTGACACTAAATGCTTATGCAATAGAACTGAGACAAAATAAATTCACTTCATTGATCGTGCATTAGTTCTACTTGTCCAAAGGGTCCTGAGGAACCACTAGAATTTGGACTGTATGCTAGTTTCTCTTTTGCATATGTGGTAGCTTCTTCTGTCAACATATTATCCACACCACTCAGTCATTTGCAGCTTATATATACTAACTGCAAGATCACCTTACCTTGGAGAAAAAGGAATCTTCCAACACACAGTAATTTTGGACTTGGTATATATTATTTAGTCCCCATTTTCACACAGTTTTCTATTCTGACTCATATATACAAGTCTCAGAATTTAAAGGTGTTAGTGATGTAATAAACTACATTAATACTTTAATGTAATTACATCTTGATCTTGGTAACAGTATTTTAAAAGACAGAAACATTATATTTTCCTGAAGAAAATACATGACCCTTGCAGACTGCTTATTTTCTTCCCAACAGCTCCACATCAGCATGATACTTTCTTGATTTTTGTTATGACTTATGAACCCTGACCCTATCAGAAAGGCTGTTAAATGTAACTCGTTTTCTCTGCTGGTGAAATAAATGTTTCTTCATATTGCCCCTGAGCAACTCCTGTTTATACACATCTCACATGATGACAGAAGGTGCAGCCGTACTGGTGTTTGCAGAGTCTCAGGTGTTCAATTCATGCTTTTCCTTCTCTCTCACTTTGTCTGTTCTCCTTTAGGGTATGTCTGTTAAATTCCTGTCATAGTTCTTCGTATTGTTTCTGCTTCAGCTCTTACTCATTCCATTTTCCGTCTTTTGAACTATTTCCATCCTGCACCTGCCTTTATGGAAATGAGGCTGACAAAACTGTAAATCAGGTCTTGCCCCCCACTGCAATATATATATATATATATATATATATATATATATATATATATATATATATATATATATATATATATATATATATATATATATATATATACATTTGTCTACTTCAGATAATCGAACATCCAAATGCTCGATCTTCATATGGCCGAGACCATATGATCGAACATTTGAATGTTCAAAAATGTAAAAAATAAATAAACAACAACAACAAAAAAAGCTAAACAGTGCTAGCAGGAGGGCAAGCCCCCTGTACCCTCCACAGCCCCTGCTATTTAAATATAGCAACTCTGAGATCACACTGCATTGTGGTAAAGGGAAATCTTCCCATTCCGAGCTCTATGGAGATCCCCATTCAGACTATTCGAGCTTTTAAATGTTCGATCATATGGTCTTGGCCATATGAAAGTCGAGCTTTTAAAAGTTCAACCATCTGAAGGGGACCCATATATATATATATATATATATATATATATATATATATATATATATATATATACATATATATATATATATATATATATATACACACACACACACACACACACACACACACACACACACACACACACACACACACACACACACACACACATACACACACACACACACACACACACACACACACACACACACACACACACACACACACACACACACACACACACGCACACACATTTGTGAATTATTATTTCTACCACTGGAACAAAACAGAGTTCTAACTTCTCTGTTTAGGCAAAAGAAAATATATTTCTTCCAATAAGATGAATAAGAAGGAGAAACACAGCAGGAAAAATATAAAAATAACATTAATTTGGTAACGCTTTCACATCACAGATGCTTCATCAGACCAAATATATGCAAAATGATGTCTCACTACTTGGACTTGGCACATGCTATCACCTGTTGTCTAGTTACATGACACAGTAGATAATAAAAATAGGTGATATTAAAACCAAAGTGTTGCTTATTTGCAATCAATAAACTAGATATGGAATTTATATGAAACGTATTTAGTTCAGTGTTGTACAGACCACAATTAGGTGAGGGAAAACCTTTCATTTGAGTTGTATTATTTATATTACTGAAATATCTAGCAAAAATATTATCAACAGTGAGCAGAAAATTATATTCTGGATGATTGTTACTGTTTCTTAAATTGCAATAGAATTACATTAGCTAACAGGTCAAAAAAGTTTTTTAACCAGTAATATTAAATAATCTACAGAAACACACCAAACCCAAACTGATAAATTATGTGATACCCAAAAGTATTCCAAACTCAAAATTTATTAGAACAACTTTAGCGTTTCCATTTTGTACATCAGATAGAACTTCCTCAGAACTAAATCTGTTATTAATGACACTTCCTTTAGACATAATTGAAATCACATGATACACTGTTAGACCCAACCTACCTATTAAAACTGATTGCAATGTAAAACCATACACAAGGATAAAAATAGAAATAACAATGTACAATGTAGTGTCATAGTATTTCAACTTTAAAAAAGAATTAATAGCCATTGAATCGTTCAAACCTGGAAAATGCATTGGATTAACTAAAATTTGCCATTTTAATTCACATTTTTTAAGATGTTCTTCTGTAATTAAATGCTTTTTTATCTTTTATTAGTTGCTCCATAACTACAAAAGCAAAACTGTGGTCCCTATTCTCTTGTATGTGTCTGAAAAGGGCATTGGTCACCTTCGATTTTTGTATATCTTGTATATGTTCATAAATTCAATTCTTAGGCATCATCTGGGTTTTCCCTATATAAAAAGCAGGACTCTAGGAACACAAACCTCCATACACCACATTTTTTGACTCACAATAATAATGCCTGTGACAAAATATTCTTTATTTCTAATTATGACACTACTGGTTACCAAAATATTTTTGCATTGTATACAGTGGCCACACTTAAACATTCCTAGGGGTCTGTTACTAACTGTTCGATTTTTCCTAGAACTCTCCAATAATGTTTTGAATGACCTATCTTTCTTATAAACCAGCATGGGCTTATTATCTACTTTCTTAAGAATTGCATTATCTACTTGAAAGATCTCCCAGTTCTTTATCAAATAATCACCTATGGCTTTACTATCCAAGTTGAATGTCAAAATAAATGCTCTATTATGATTAACCTTAAAAGTCTAGGGTTTTCATCCATATTACAGTGGATATAAAAAGTGCACAACCCCTGTTAAAAAGTCAGGTTTTTGTGATATAAAAAATGAGACCACAATAAATAATTGCAAAACTTTTCCCACCTTTAATGTGACCTATAACCTGTACAATTCAATTGAAAAACAAACAACTCTGTTAGGGGAAAAATATATAAAAAAATGTACAATAAGCTGGTTGCATAAGTGTGCACACCCTTAAGCTAATACTTTGTTGAAGTACCTTTTGATTGCACTAAGTGCCACATTGTGCAAACAGTGGCTACCCCCTCAAAAACAATTTGACAAAGACAGAAAAGGAGAAAAAGATACAAAGGGCAAGTAGTTGAAATAAGGAACATCAGTATATGACATACACACAAAATGATGGCTCACATCAGATATTTCTACATAGATTTGGATTTGAACTCTCACTTCAATGTACTTTTTCAACAGAGAATGGGTGCCTTATCCCTCTTTGCCACACAAACAGCTTTTCAGAAAAAAATTGAAGTAAATCTGCACACAACTGCAACAGAATCTACAGTAATATCAAACCATACTTGTACATTTATTATTTTTGCAGGTAGCATACCTAGTGATTGCAACCAAACCACCCAGGTATCACGCACGTGGGACTAACGTGCACGGTCCCAAAGAAAGCAGGATTGTGAAAACCAAAAACGGACCAGCACATGCAGGATAATAAAATATTATTTATTGCTCGATAGTTGTACCAACAACCATATCAGCAGTTGTAAAAACCTCTGCTGAAGCAAACCGGTTTCGGCTAATGTTAGCCTTTCTCAATGCCTAGTATCAAATAAAGTAAATAAAAACTTCCACCATGTTAAAACATTTATATAGTCCCCATCTTAAAGGGATATAACCCATATGTTAATTAAATACAAATGATTGCAAAAACCAAAACACATTATGAAACCAATGCCCATACTAAACAAAAATATGTGTATATCCTACAGAGTTGTAACATATTACAAATGTAGAGATATAAACAATTGTCAGCACATATTTGTTAATATGTGCAGATAGTATGAGACAGTAAGAATATGGATATCATGCAACTCTGAATATAATACAAATACAAATACATATATAGCTGGCATTTATTGTTTGATAAGACTAAATAGTGCCAGCCATAATAAATAATTCAATATTACATGTTGCATGGTTACCAACATAATTTAAAGAATGAAAATAAAATAAAAATATTTAACTCAATATATAGGTTCTAATGTGTTGAGTCCTGGCCTGAAAAGACCCCCTAACCTAATAATCCATTTATTCTCCATATCATTGAGTTTCTGATGCCAACCTGCTTTAAATTTACGATGTAGAATAATTCTATCTATGATGACAAATGTAAAAGAGGCTGAAGGGTGTTCCAGAGTGTGTTTGTATAAAGCATTTGTGGTACGTCTGTTCCTAATAGCACTCATATGTTCACATATTCTCAGTTTAACAGACCTGGAGGTCTGTCCAATGTAAAATGCAGAACAATTACAAGTGGCAAAATATATAGCCCAATCAGAACTGCAATTAGCAAATGTCCTGATATCAAAAACCTGAGATGTATTTTTACTAGAAAATTCACTGGTTTTGAGCATATATTTGCAGAAAGAACAGTGTCCACATGGAAAACTACCATTAAGTATTTGTCCCCCTAAAGTAGTTTGTAAAAAATTATATGGAATGCATCTCTTGTAATGAGTGAAAAAAGAATTTAAATTCCTACCTCTGCGGTAGGAAAAAGAACATTGTTCAGGTAATATGCGATTCAAAATTTCATGTGACCGTAAAATGTCCCAATGTTGGTTGATTATCTCAATGAAACGGTTGGTATTAGCCCCATATGTGGTAACTAACCTCAAAATGGACTTATTCTTAGATCTTGACTGGGTCTGTTGCTTGAATTTATATTGTAATAATTCAAAACGTGGTAAATTGTTGACAGTCTTTAAAGATTTGGAAATGTTGCATGTTTTGTATCCACGATCAACAAATCTATTGAATAGATCATCACAAAAAAGAGAACAATCCTGTGAAGAAGAGCATATCCTTTTCATTCTCATAAATTGAGATTTGGGAATATTCTGGACGATGTGGCGTGGATAACAGCTATCCGCATGTAACAGAGTGTTGTACTGAGGAAATTTCCTATGAACAGACGTAGCTAGGGTATTATCCTCAAGTCTCGTAACCAAAACATCCAAAAACACAATGCTTTCATGTTCAATATTAGCTGTAAATTTAATTCCAAAAGAATTATCATTTAGATATTCCACAAAATTAGAAAGTTGTTCCTTGTTGCCATGCCACACCATCCAACAATCGTCCAGATATCTCCTCCAAATGTCTAAATAAGGAAGGAATGTATTATGTTGTGTATCATATATATATATGTGGCCTCAAAATAACCCATGAAAAGATCCGCATATATGGGGGCAAACGAAGCCCCCATTGCTGTTCCATTAATTTGCCAATAGGCTTTACCATTATAGTAAAAGATGTTTTTGCACAGTACAAATTCCGTAAGTTTAGTCAAAAAGTTGTTAAATTCAATTGAATATAGGTTGGATTTGTACAGCCAATAGGAAACAGCTAAAATGCCTAGTTCATGTGGTATGCTAGTATATAGTGAGGCCACATCAAGAGTACACAACCACCAAGAGGACTCCAACTGTGAATCTTTAACAATATTCAGGAATTCTGTTGTGTCCTGAATGCGTGATCTAATATGGGTCAACAATGGTTTTAAATATTGTGTAAGGAAGGCTGATAGAGGTTCAGTTAAAGATCCACGCCCAGAAACAATGGGCCTACCTGGGGGGTTGTGAGCATCCTTGTGTATTTTAGGTAACAAATACAGGTATTGTGGAATGGGTTCCTCCACCTGCAACTGTTTAGCCAACTGTTCAGTGATTACCCCCTGGTTAGTGGACACTTGCAAAAACCTATCAATTTCTTCCTTGAAGCGTGAAGTGAGATCTACCTTTAACTCTCTGTAATAGCTAGAATCGGATAATTGTCGAAGAGCCTCATTGGAGTAAGCTTGATGGTCCATAACCACAATAGCACCCCCCTTGTCGGCCATAGTAATGACTAACTCATGATTATTTTTAAGTTCTAACAGGGCCTGTCTTTCCATGGGAGATAAATTATTAAATTGTGGTTGGTACACATTGGCAAAGTGTAACTCTTTCATAATACATTCCCTGAAAATGGAAACATGTTTGTTCATCGGAGGAACAAAAGAAGATTTTCCAAATCTGAATTCAGTTGATCTTTGAGAATCATCATGGTCCCAAAAAAATATTTTGAGGTTTAATAGTTTACAAAAATCATTAACATCATTTAATAAATCATTTTCAGAAACCACAGAGCTTGGGACAAAATTCAATCCTTTATTTAGAAGTGTAATCTGAACTGGGGAAAGAACAGTCGAAGAAATATTATAAACATTGTTAGTTACTTTATCATTTGTTTCAACAGATTCTGTAAAGATGGGGTGTTTAAACCTAGATCTGTGTTTTCTGCCCCCCCTCCTCCTACCCTTTGATCTAAAGGGGGCATCTGTCTTCTTTTGGCTACTGGGGACGCCTGGCGTGAAGACACTTCTCCATCAGTAGCCGAAGAAGTTTCCTCTTCAGAAGTAAAATCTGAGGAAATATTTTGATGCCTAAGAATAGACCTAGGTCTTTTTTTATTATTATTACCCCTCTGAGTAGTTTTTGGTTCACTGAATCTAACTGTTTTTTGACTGATAAAGGGTTTCCCTTGTTCATAATCCATAAGGTCACACTGAAATTTGTTGATCTTACGCTTCATCAATTGTTTTTCAAGAATAGACAAATCATTGGCCAAATCTGAAACATACTGAGAGTAATACTCCTGCTTATTAAATTGTTCAGCCTCCACACACAAACTCTGAATATCCGAAAGATTGGTAGTAATAGTTCTGTCATAATATTTTAACAAACATTCCACAAATAACATGGAAGATGAATGTTGAGCTTCAGCCCAGTCTTTAGATAACTCATTATCAATCTGTGCAACTAAAGGTTGTAGGCGTACCCTCAACCCCCTTGGTGTTATGTCCTTAGCTTGGTAAGCTTTAAACAGTTTCCTGTGCCATACATTGGATTGCAAGATCTTCATCTGTCTCCCAAGTTTTGTGAAAGCATAACTGCATTTCTGTTGGTCATTTGTTATAGAATTGGACATATGTGAACCCGCACTAGTGGTCAGGCCAAACGCCTCAAGATTATCCCTATCAGATGCTAACCCATGTAAAATTTTGTTTAAATCCATATTTAGATAGATCCAAAAGCCAGTTGAAAAACATTCAAGACTTGTCAATTTCTAAAACAGCCTCAAACAGGGGCAGTTTATGATTGAAAATATATTTATATTGGAAAAAAAACAAAAGAACAAATCAAGTTCAAAGTATTTAAAGATGTCTGGATTGTTGCAGTCAATCCACCAACACTAACCTTATATTATTAGAATACCCCATTACTATAAGTGACCATTCAATGATTAATGTTGACCAGCAAAATGCTGACCATAGATAATAAAAGGACAATAATCCAATACATCATTAGATCAAAAGCGGTAATAACATATATAAAGCATATGTCCCAATGAAACAAGACCACAGCCAAATGTGGTAACTGGTTTGACATTCGTCTCAACCAGTAACCCTAATGCTGATGGTAATCCATCCAACATCAAAAGAAACAAAGGCCACCTAAATATACCAATTGTAGTTTAAATGGAATAATATTATTTGGTCTGCAACCCATTAGGACTAACTTGACAATATCAAAAAAGCTGTATCCAATGTTCCTGACTAGAACGACCTTCGTCTCATCTAGTACTTATATTGTCTATGTTAAAAAATATATTTATTTAGCATTAACCCATTAGAACTAACTTGACCATATCAAAAAAGCTAGATCCAATGTTCCTGACTAGAACGACCTTCGTCTCATCTAGTACTTGTATTATCTGTGTTGAAAAAATATTTAACACTAACCAAAATATATTGGTCACCGTAAATAAGTCAAAAAGTAAGGTAGTGTGGCGTGAATTATTGGCTAAACTCCACCAGACACAAAACCCATTCAATTATGTCAATAAAACTGCATTCTGGTGAGGATGTCCCAAAAAAAGGCAAGCCCGGAATGAAATAATCTCATTCTGAAAAAATTATGACATAGGCCAAACCAATAATATGAAATAATGTCCAAAAAGAGCACTTTATAAAACAACTGTTACCCTAAACCTGTATATATTATGACCAACAAAAACTAATTGTATATTGTTGACTATATATTGACATACAAACAGTAAGTCAGAAAATGTGTAGAGCGTAAGGAATCCAAAACCTGCGCATTAGCCTAGTATTATAGCATAATGAGCCATGAAAAACAAAATAGTGATTGTGGTTAAATCTGTTGTAAAAATCAGATGGCCAATCTTTGAAAAGAACATGAATCATAATCCATATTTAAGTCAAAACATATTGAGCTCAACTAGGTGAATTGAGACACACCCAAATCATACATACAAGTTATTAGCCCAAAACAAAGGCACAGTTTGTGTTCTGAAAGTCCAAAGTAATAACTGTTCCCAATCGAAGAATCTTGAAATATATCCGGCTCGCATAAGCCACTGTACCAAAATGGCAAGCTGTCAATGGTGATGAGTTCCCGAATCACAAACAGTTAGTTCAATCGCCTATTTGTCCACTCCACGGACTCAAAAAACGGTGAAAATAGTATAACTTAGCCCGGGGATAAATATCAGCCTAACATGTGCTAAATACCATTAGTCATATGTAGATGTTAAATCCACGGACCCGAGAGAACGAATTTAGTCAAAAAATATATTATAATCATATTGTGTTAAAAGACACAATATATATAATTGCCAATAGATAATATTGATTATTCGACAACATAAATTCGTCCCTCAATAGGAGGACTGCAAACCGTAAAAATGGCGGATATCCCTCAAAGCTCATGGAATAAACAAGTCCCACACAAGTCCCGCACAGTACCTTAGAGTAAAGAGCACACGTTTCTGTAAACCAATGGCTGGCACTATTTAGTCTTATCAAACAATAAATGCCAGCTATATATGTATTTGTATTTGTATTATATTCAGAGTTGCATGATATCCATATTCTTACTGTCTCATACTATCTGCACATATTAACAAATATGTGCTGACAATTGTTTATATCTCTACATTTGTAATATGTTACAACTGTGTAGGATATACACATATTTTTGTTTAGTACGGGCATTGGTTTCATAATGTGTTTTGGTTTTTGCAATCATTTGTATTTAATTAACATATGAGTTATATCCCTTTAAGATGGGGACTATATAAATGTTTTAACATGGTGGAAGTTTTTATTTACTTTATTTGATACTAGGCATTGAGAAAGGCTAACATTAGCCGAAACCGGTTTGCTTCAGCAGAGGTTTTTACAACTGCTGATATGGTTGTTGGTACAACTATCGAGCAATAAATAATATTTTATTATCCTGCATGTGCTGGTCCATTTTTGGTTTTCACAAGCATACCTAGTGATCACACAATCTGCATGATTATTTTATTTATTATTTATTTATTTTACATTTGTTGGCCGGGCTAGTCTAGCTGGATATATTTCCATTTTCAGTAGAGGCCCGGGGAGAAAAGCTCCACACAAAATACAAAGAAAATTATCCAAAACGAGCAAATCAATACAAACAAAAAAATAGCAACACAGATGCAGAGACCATTAAGAAAGTTCCAAAACAAAAATTATTTACAAATAGGAACTATCAACATTTCCTATAAATGATCTAATATAGGGGAACTAAACAGAGAGCATGGTGAGTTAGGGAGTAAAAAGAAGTTAATCTTTGTAAAAGAGGCGAGAAAAAAAGATAACATATATAAGAGAGGAGAAATAGGATTGAAGTTAGAAAAAGAGGGTGAATAAAAAGAAAAAAGACCTAAAGATTTAAATAATCTTTAAGCAAAAAGGGTAAAGGGATAGCCTAGAAAATAGAAATAGCTATTCAAAGAAGAGGAAAGAGGGATGAGGGGGAGAAAAAAGAGATAGAGTATAGGTAGAAAAGTTTAGTCGGGTTTAGTACAGGGACATAGCCAGTGACTATGCAAGTAATCTTTGATTCTTTGTTTGAAGGGAGGCAGTGATGAGATTAGTGTTATGTCACTAGGTAGCAGATTCCAGCTCCTTCCTACTGTATTAGAAAAAAGGGAGTCACCAGCTGAGTTATTGGACTTTGTTAAACTAGCCATGAGTTTCCTAGAAGAGCGAAGGGAGTTAAGATTATTGTATGGGATTAAAAGTTTTGAGAGTATTGGGGTGTTGGAAGGCTGGTGCAGTATTTTGTGGGCAATATTAAGTTGTGGGATTAGCAGATGGTTTTGGAATTCCAGCCAGCCTAGTTGTTTCAGGTTAAGACAGTGGTGGGTTCTGAAGGGGTTGCCAGTGGCGAAACGGGCAATGTTGTTATAGGATGTTGCCAGTTTGTTAAGGTTGGCTTTCCTAAGGTTGGTAAATATAGGTGAAGTGTAAAGAAGAGTAGACAGTAGGTGGGTGTGGGCAATCTTGGCTCTGGCGGATGCAGTTAGGAAGGGTTTAATACGATATAAGGATCCTATTTTTCTGTTGACAGTTTTAATGGTGTTATTAATGTGTTGATCAAAAGAGAGATTATTGTCGATGGTTATTCCTAACAGCTTAGTTGTAGGGTCAGGTGATATGACAGTGGCATTATTTGAGGAGATGGTGAAGTCTAAGGAGGGGGATCGAGTGGTGGGAGTAAAGAGAAGAAGTTTAGTTTGTTTGGAAATATACAGCTCTTACATTTCTGTGTTTGTTGGTCATTCTTTATGTATCTGACCAGTACTCTGAGACATGCAGTGTATAAGCCAATATCATTGGCCTTAAAATGTGTAAAGATATTAAGTGGAACTCATATCATATGCAGTTGTCAACAAATGTAGGGGAGGTTGGATGTTAAGGAGCAAAACCTGTGAATTGTGTGCTGCTTTCTTACATTTCTAAACTTACATCTAACACTTTGTACATCTAACCTGGCACACCCAGTGGACGTAAGGCAGCCTGCAGTGCTGTTGTGTTTTCCTTCTCCCAACCACTAATCATTCACAGTTGCAATCCATTAAAACCAAACAGTGAGTGAGTTTCAGAATTGTGTTTTTATCTCCTACATGGATGCAAGTATTTGGAATTCAGCAGTTCTAATTAGTTCACACCTCATTTGCATCTTCACTATGCTAACAAGCCCTGAATCTACACCATGAAAAAAGGCAGCCATGTAGCTAGGTAAACTGATAGTGAAGAGACTTGTTTATGTTGGGAAGGCTGCCCATGGACTATTTCTTCAGGATATATCTGTAGACAGGAGTACTGAACTTTAAAAGGTATGCTTACATTTTGTCAGCTACATACTGCATATGCTGGAATGTATTTAAGAAAAATCTGAAGCAAAGGCCTGTACACTTTTATCTGTATGCATTATGTAGAAGTGTACTGATGGCATGGGCATGTTTGTCAAGATATTTCAGACGTATACATGATTGCCAATACATGAAAATGGAATGCTGTGTTATAAATATGTACAAATGTTTCAGGGATAGTTCGTTAGACAGCACATTTAGCATTTGAAAGATGGTTTGTTAGCAAAATGTGTCACTTTCCTGTTCCTTTGGGGGGGGGGGGAAAGGTGAGTTACTGTTATGGCACAAACAAGGATAGACTGTTATTTTGGGGGAGGAGCAAATGTGAGTTATTGTTATGGCAGAAACAAGGAAATGTGTCTCTTGTTACTCTCCTTTGCTTTACATCCAGTCTGTTTTTCACATTTCACATCTCTTGTATGTTTCTCTAGGGGGTAATACTGAGTGGCTACCTTTTCTGTTTTATCTGGAAACAATAATTTAGTAGTTATGTGATACTTATGTGTATTATCCTTCTGCTGTCTTTTAGGACACCTAGGAGTATGCCACCCAGGCATGTCAATTCTTGGAGACACCCTTTCACTGATGCTGAGAACCAGGTTATACTGGATGCCTTTAGGCAACACAGTGGTTTTCTGGAAAAGGGATGGGGAGGGTATGGCTTGCAGTATGCAAATTTGGCAACAGATAGTGGATAATCTGAATGTTGTAGGTGGTCACAGCAGGGCATACAAGCATGTGTGACTCAGGGACTCTGACATGATCACATCTGCACATTGACAAGCAACTGCAGTGAGCCATGACCAGATAGTTACTGGGTGGAGGGTGTGCTAGGGAACCACCAATAACACCCAATGAAGAGTACCTGGCCAATATCAGAGATCCAGCCAGCTCCCAGGAGAGTGCAATACAGCATGTGTTAGATGTTGGAGCAACAGACCGATGTAGAGGTAGCTATCCTGCTTAATGATACCACACCAAAAAATAGGAAAACTAAATACAGGATACAAGTGTAGTATCAAAACGCATAGAACCATCCAAAAATGCAGCAATTCAGTTGAATACCAATCGAGACACACTGGTAGCACTTGTAAAGGACAAATCTTTTATTTGGAGACAAAAATGAGCGCTTTCGCGTGGACACCCACGCTTCATCAGATGTTTTAATGAAAATGCCTTCTTGGTTTAAATATGTATTCAAAAGGCGGGAAAATGCTCATTGAACAATTAATTACTTTAAATAATTGATGCATACAAATCAAGACAAAACCTTGTCACTATTAAAAGGGCTACGTTCATGCTAAAACAAAACTAGCAATGACAACAATGTTTCCTAATTCTTGCGCCCTTTTAAAACAGCAACACTAAAAATGTGTTAAAATCCCTATATAGATACTGTTTTAAAACATAAATCTAACCCCTTAAGACATAATTTATCATTTCTATCACTCGTATACATATAAATGTGTATAAAGCTTTAATAAAAATCAATAATAGTAGTAGCAACAGCAAAAATTATGAATGCATCATGTTGAACATAATTCATAAGGCACGGGAAGCAATAATTTCATATGCCAAAGATGAGCCTAAATGCATGAGTATATCATAGATATCATATGTATACCCTTCATATACATCTCATAGAAATGAGAGTAAAAATGAAAATGCATACGAATCTCGTGAAACCATACTTATAAAGACAAACGAGACAAAACAAAATTGATCATTTAATATAGCATATCTATGGTGCTATGTGAAGCATCAAGAGTATATATATGCAATCATCTTAATTCAATCAAATATAGCTAAATTGTCAGTAAATTAATATCAGTGCTGTGACACTGATATATATGAATAATAATAATAATAATAATAAAAACAAAGCATGAACATAAAACATATAACTGTATAAATAAATAAATGAATAAGCTGGTTACTAGCAACTAAATATACACTAAAAAATATATACTAAAAAATATATATATCTGAGAAATGACTGTGCATAAGAAACAGCCTATGTCTTTAATGTATGTATATGTCCAATCACTAATACTAGCTTGCTTTTTCAGTGAACATGTATATATATATATATTGGGTTAGTATGGAAGTCAATAAATAAGAATAAAACCTTTATATACAATGAGAATTAATAAAAAGTGAATGAATGAATGGTACCAAAAAATGTACCAAAAGGATACTAAATACACGACTTATCTATTAGATACTAAAGCTGGTTTGATTGACACTTGGTTGTTAATACCTGGTTCTATATGTGCACCCAGCCTTAGGATCCAGTTGAGTTCCATGAGTGCGAGTTGATTCTCCTTGTCTCCACCTCTAGCGTCCTGTTTGACTATTTGTAGAACCCTAAAACAGAATGTGTGCGTAGGAAACTCTATAACGTGTCTTGCTAAAGCATTAGTGTCATTGGACTTACGTATGTCGTATAAATGGTTGTAAATACGTTCATGGAGTTTCCTCTTTGTAAGTCCTACATAAAATGCCTTGCATTTATTACAATTTGCAAGGTATATCACATTGGAAGTATTGCAATTTGCCCAAAAATGTGGTTTAAAAACATATTCACTGGTAGGATGTTGAAAGTATTGTGTTTTTGTGATATAACTACATCTTTTGCAATCATGACAGGGATAGGTGCCAGACTTTTTAATGATGATAGAATTTTGTATTTGAGTGGCATGTTGTCCCCTAAAATGTGAGTCATGACACAATAATCTCTTAAGATTTTTGCTATTTCTATATATGAACCTCGGATATCTGCCTATGATGTTCTTGGTTTGAGAGTCCGTGGCTAAAATATGCCAATTATTGCTGACAACTTGTTGTATCTTATTGATGTCGCTAGTATAGCTAATGATGTAATTAACTTGGTTCTCTCTAACCTCATTCTTTTTGTAAGACATAAAATTCTCTTTTTTATGTCTCAAGGTAGGGTATTGTTTGCCCACTTGGTCTATATGGTCCAGGACTTCAGATCTAATGCTCTTGACCATGGAGGGGCTGTAGCCTCGATTTATAAATAATTCCTCCATATATTGTGCTTCCTTATTTAAATCCTCAGTTCTGTTACACAATCTATGAATTCTAGTAAATTGACTTTTGACAATAGCTTGAAAAGTATGTCGAGGATGCATACTATTAAAGCTTAACATAGAGTTTTTCCAGGTGGGTTTTCTATATAAAGTTGTATCTATTCTACCTTGTTTGTTAAGTCTTAGTGTGACATCTAGGAAATCAATTTCTTTATCAGAAATTTCTATGAAACCTTAGAAATGTAGTAGTAGTATTTAGAAACTGCATGAAAGACTCAAAAGAAGTCTGTGTGCCTTCCCAGATGACAATGACATCATCGACAAAACGCCTGTAAAATTTGATGTATCTGAAATCCTCATGTGTGAAGAGATAAAGTTTCTCCCACCATAAAACCACTAAATTGGCGTAGGTGTTAGCGCAGGGGGTGCCCATGGCTACCCCCCACTTTTGTAAGTATGTTGAATCACCAAACATAAATACGTTATTATACAACACCAATTCCAATAGCTGATCTATGAGTATGATTCTGTCTTTTGAAAAGCTTGTATCCTGAGATAAAAGTTCATTTATATATTGCATTCCTATATCATTAGGTATAGATGTAAAAAGATCTCTAACATCCAAGGTAATTAAAAGGTGTTTTTGTTCACAATCTATGGTTAGTTCTTTTATATCTTCCAGGAGATCGTAAGTGTCCTTAAGTATTGTAGGTGATTGTTCCACTACAGGTCTCAGAATCTTTTCTATCATTTGAGAGACATGTGCAGTTATCCATTTATCTCCCGATACTATAGGTCTCAAAGGGACCGGGTATATGCCTTTATGTACCTTGGGTATACCTTTTATTATAGGGGTGGTGGGGTATTCTATGTGTAAAAACTCATAGGCTTCCTGACTAATCTGTCGACACATGAGGAGATCATACAGGACGTCCTTAACCATCTTGATGATATTTACTACTTCTTTAGAGGTGATGGGACTATATGTATCAGTCTGAGATAACATTCGAGTCATGCTGTCGTTATATTCCTGACTGTCTAGTACTACAACTCCCCCTCCCTTGTCAGCTGGTTTTATGACAATCTGGGTGTTTTGTTTGAGCTCATTGAGGCAGCGGTATTCCTGTGGTGTAAAGTTGTGATATCTACCTTTCTTATCTGCCTCACTAAAAACTGTGTAGTACTGATATTCACATGCCCTGAGAAAACATTCTACATGCAATGGCATGGCAGGAATAAATGTACTTGGTGTTTTAAACAGTGCATTTTCTGGTTCATATACCACATCATTTTTAAATAACAGTTTCAGCGAAAGCTTTCTACAGAATAATCTAAGGTCAAGCAACGTACCAGTTAGAGTTGCCGGCGTTGCCGGTATGAAACTCAAACCTCTATTTAGTATTTGTACAGTAGTCCGATCCAAAACAATGCTAGAAAGATTGAATAGTAGCCCAGAAGTCAATATTTTTTCCTCCTGTTCATTCCTGGTGATTCCGCTGAATTCTTCCTCTTCCGAGAACCCCTGCTGTGTGATCGTCCCCTCTGCGAGTAGGGGATGGGTCGTTTCTGATAGGGTAAAAAATTCACCAGGGACGGTAGGGCAGTGGATGTGTTCTTCGGTTTGGCTCCCGTCAGTGCGGAAGTGGTGTGCAACAAAAAAGCCTCCTGGTTGGGAGGAGGCGTGTCAGTATGTCCAGTTTCAGTTGTATCGTGTTCTGTAGGTAATATCACTTCCGCTTCCCTAGTTGCTATGGAAGCAGGCGCTGATGGTAACGCTGGTGTTACAGTGTGTTTAAAGGCTGGTTTCTTTGGTAATTGAGCAGTGGCAATTTCTGGCTGTGATGTCGGATTCTGCTGGTTGGAAGCCTGATGTCTCGGCCAAAGGAAGACTTGGCCCTTCTGAAAGTCCTGGTGATCACGTAATAACTTTTTTTGCTTAGTGATTCTTAATCTGTCACTAAAGCTATTGATTTGAGACAAGGTGTAATTAACTTTACTTAGGCAATAATCTGAGGTGAATCGTTCAGTTAATTGCTGATATAGCTTGTCAGTCTCGCTCCTTAGCTCAATTTCTAAGGGCAAAAAATAGTCCAACATTAGCCGTGCATATTTAAATCCTAATTCTATGTTTAAATCCTGCCAGCGTTTGAGTAATTCAGGGTGCGAGTCCCCATAGGTGGGCATACAGAACACCCACATGCCCCTGGGGACCACCCTGAAATGGATGCAGGCTTCCAAATGCAGCCTTTGCCAGGCATATCTCTGTAACTGATAGAGGTTGTCTTCAATTGTTCTCAGTAAAGAATGAAATTCCATAAGGTTCTCACCGTTAGTTGTGGAGACGCCAGGTTTGGCTTCTCCCAAGAAATCCAGAGACAATAAAGGGTTGTCTTGTAGATGTGTAAGACCATTCCATAGAGATGAGGCATCCTCGCCCGATCCAGGTGGATAATGGGCTCCATAGCGTGCTGGATAGCGTAGACCAAAAACTGAGAAATAGACCGATGTAGAGGTAGCTATCCTGCTTAATGATACCACACCAAAAAATAGGAAAACTAAATACAGTTGGAGCAACAGTTTGAGAGACAGCAAGCACATCTAGGAGGATCTTCCAGGTAGGCTTTGATATCTCACCAGTTGAGTTCTGTTGTATAGTAAAACAATTGAAACAACAAGTTACTTCTGTGTCACATGTGTTTTTTTAAAGGGGAGAGATCCAGCCAGCTCTCAGGAGAGTGCAGTACAGCATGTGTTAGATGTTGGAGCAACGGTTTGGGAGACAGCAAGCACATCTAGGAGGATCTTCCAGGTAGGCTTTGATATCTCACCAGTTGAGTTCTGTTGTATAGTAAAACAATTGAAACAACAAGTTACTTCTGTGTCACATGTGTTTTTTTAAGGGGGAGAGATTAAAGATTGGTACACTTTTAGCTTAGGTTGCAGTTGTCAGCCATGTTCTTGTTGAAAGTATAGTTGATGGACATAGAAAGGGGTAAAAGTATTGCCCCAGTGTTACTGTTAATTGTTATGATGTTGCCCTTACCTGTTGCTTAACTTCTTCCACAACCATTTGGATTGCAGAGGAGTATGCCATCTGCAGATTGTAAGCCAAACATTTGTATGTCAGTACTGCTGATCAGTTTAACAAAATATATTTTAGTGGGTGCTGTTGATGTCAGGACTGTTGTGTTTATTGCTGTACTGTCTGTAATAGCAGCACTGTTACTTTGTTAACATATGTTGGACTATAGTAGTATAGGTATTCATTTTTTTGTGTTTGTTGCTTTTTATCACAGGTGATCATGACAGTGGTAGTGTGGCCCCTCTACCACCTGATGTCAGTGTATCAGCAAACTCTGATAATGATGGTGGCCAAACTGTGGCAAAGTCGCCGGTGAATAGGTCAAATCTGACACTGAGGTTGACATACAGCCATTTCCTGCAATTCCATTACAGACAGACAGTAGGCTTATGCCTATCCATTGAAGTGATCCCTCAGACATTGTACAGCTGGAGGGTGAGGACATTGATCATGGAATTGTGGCTACTGTGGATTCATTGTCTGTTGACTCTTGTAATAGCCAACGTGTGGATGAGGTGTCATGCAGGAGGGTTGATAGAGGTGGCTCAGAGGGGGCCCGCCGTCTAT
Source organism: Protopterus annectens (assembly GCF_019279795.1). Lineage (NCBI taxonomy): Eukaryota > Metazoa > Chordata > Ceratodontiformes > Protopteridae > Protopterus > Protopterus annectens. The sequence goes on along the minus strand of NC_056747.1, from coordinate 1,080,428,969 downwards.
CCTCTAGCTGGTGCAGGTGTCTCTTCCCATAGCACTTAATGTATGTTTAAGGTTGTCATGGAAGCACAGACATGTTCCCATAGGTGCTCCAGACAAAAGCTCAGGGTTGTAGATGTGGCATAGTCTGACATGTGTGACTGCCTCCACCATGTTGCAAGGTCAATGGATTGGATGAGTGACACATTGGAACAAGGGGTGTCTGTGCTAGACCAAGGGGTGCCTGTCATACAATGATCATTGTCTGTGGTGGAACATCTGCTGCAAGGGGAATGGCATCCTCATGGGCATAGGTCAACCACATCATCTGTGCTCAGCCAACGTGGCCATGATCGATCATGGTCCCATAGTGACAGTACTTCCAGTGGTCCCTCAGTGAGTTTGCTGTCCACACCAAGGCATTACAGGCCATGGGATCATGGCCCTGGCTGTCGCCATGAAGGGAGCTAGTGCACCAGACATCAGTCACGTTAGGTAGCAGCACTGCATCTGACTGCGGGCATGGACATGTCATTGCAACTCCTGCCAAAGACAGTTCTCATGGTTGGGGATGACAACGATGAACTGCCACTTCTACTATGCATGGCTCACACCTGTCTGACATGCCAAGACGCAGAGCCTGCTTAGACTTTGGCTGTGTTCATTCAGACACTCACACACCAGTTTCACCTGGAGGACCACTACAGACACACACACACACACACACACACACACACACACACACACACACACACACACACACACACACCAGTTACTCATTTTGTCTCACTGGCCATTTGTTGGTTTAGCAAAATGTCTGCCTTCAGGGATACATAACCTCTGTGTCTGTCAGGGTGCATAGTTGTCTCAGTGCTTAGTATATCTGCATTTGTGGTGTTGAACTGGTAATTGTAGCTCTGACTTAGAAAGTTAAACAGTTAATAGAATCAACATTTCGTAACTTTATAGAGAATGATGTTGTGAGGGCTGTGAAGTCAGAAACTGCAAATTTTACTTATTTATTTATTTATTTATTTATTTATTTAACATTTGTTGACCGGGAAAGTCTGACTAGGACAGAGCCTATTTTCAGTAGAGGCGTGGGGAGAAATGCTCCAGATGCATGTCTTTGGAATGTGTGAGGAAAATGGAGCACCTGGAGGAAACCCACATGAATGCAGGTAGGACATGCATACTCTGCACAGAAGGCACCCTAGCCAAAAATCGAACCAGAGAGCCTCTTGCTGTGAGGTGAAAATGTTAACCACTGTGTCACTGCATATTAAATGTTTATCATTATAGCAATAACCCACGCCTGGGTGTGGGTAATGTGGGATTTACCCATGGTTGGCGTGGTTTGGTCCCGAGGGCGAAGCCCGAGGGACCAAACAAAGACAACCGTGGGTAAATCCCGCATTACCCACACCCAGGCGTGGGTTATTGCTATTATACTATGACATTATTTAAGAAAAGAAACAATTACTTTTCTTAAATAATGGCATTGTTAATGCCTCTTTGCTGCCCTTCCGCAGCTGTCTGGTATTCGCGGCAGTTCTGATGTACTGCACATGCCCACGCAGTACATCAGAGCCATGGCCAAAAGCAACGGAGAAAGCAAGATCTCTGTTGCTTTTTACTGTTTCACTATGTTAAATGAGTTTAACATAGCGAGACAGCTTTAAAATAAGCAACGGAAATCTCCGTTGCTTATTTTAAAGCTGTCTCGCTATGTTAAACCCATTTAACATAGCTTGACAGGTTTAAAAAAAAAAGCAACGGAGAAAGCAAGATCTCCGTTGCTTTTTACACACTGTGTCGCTATGTTAAAGGAGTTTAACATAGCGAGACAGCTTTAAAAAAAGTAATGGAGATCTCCGTTGCTTTTTTTAAACCTGTGTCGCTATGTTAAACACTTTTAACATAGCGAGACAGTGTTTTAAAAAAAGACTTATACTAATGGAAAAAGTCCGGGCGACCGGACTTTTTTTCATTAGTATAAGTCGATTTACAACATGCACGCTGGCCAATCAGCATGCATGTTTTGGAATATTAATGAGGGGTCATGGTACAATACTTTCTAACTTCTCTCTTTAATGATTTTCCAGTACAAACATATGGTGCTAAACTGAGGACATACAGTGATCATCAGTACTTTTGAGAGGTATGACTGTGTGAATCTTTGATGCCTGAGACCTACTACTTAGTAATAGACACATATAAGTCAAATATGTCTCTGCTGTAACATGTTAAGGTAATTTCTGTACAAATCTCCCAACAGCTATTTGCTTACCATACCAACTAATGAAATATAAGGATATTCCACAAAGTCATATTATTAAACAATACACTCTAGGTTCAGGTCTTACCTTGTAAATGCAGCAATTGACACAGTTTTAGTTGTCTGATGCAAGCAGTATGCAGCCAATACATGGGGAGGTAAAGGTTGTGTGAGTTGCCTGGCATCAGTGTTACTATATATACATGGAGAGATAATGGCTGTGTGAGTTGCCTGGCATCAGTGTTACTGTATGTATGTGGGCAGGACGAAGGTTTTAGGCCCCTAGGTGGTGAGTGAGTGAGTGTGCTATGCGTTGTCTCTTAGCCAATGCAAGAACATACTGAGCATACCTATGTCTGCCTACACCCACAGCAGCTGATGGATCCCCTCTGACTCCTCATCCGCTGATAGCTGTGGTGACCTTTGTCTTGGTGGTGGGATTTGTGCACTTTCCTTTGCTGATTCTGTTGAAGCTGCTTCCTCAGGATTATGTTGTGTAGCACAGCACATACTGTGAAGATTTCTGAATATGTCCGTGGAGTGTACTGCAGGATTCCTGGAGATATTTCTAGGCACTGGAGATGTGACTTCAGTATTCCAAACACTTGCTGTATGATATTTCTGTTTTGAGCATGTGCCTCATTATGGTTTTCTTTCATGGGTGTGTGTTTACATATCTGATGGGTGTCAGCAGCTATGGTTCCAGTGCATAGCCTGCATCCTCCAGTAAATAACCCTGTGGGATACCCTTCCTAGCAAACAAGTGGTACACTTGGGAGGTGTGCCAGATATGTCAGTCATGGTAACTGCCAGGGTTACCAGCACACATGTTCAAGATGATTCTCTTGGCATTACACACAACTTGGCAGTTGATAGAATGGTAGCCCTTTCTGTCTATGTAGATCCTACTCCGTTCCCCATGTGGTGCCTTCATTTCTATATGTGTGCAGTCTATGGCACCCAGTACCTTAGGGTACTGTGCTACACAGTAGATCTCCCACATATTTCTGGACCTCTCCTCATAACTATGGGGAAAATATATATGGTCACTGGCATGCTGGAGCATAGCATTCAGGAATTGGTGGAGGATCCTGGATGCGGATGCCTGTGACACCCCCTGTATGTCCCCTGTTGGTCTCTGAAAGGTACCTGCAGCTAAGAGTCTAATGGCTACACATACCTTTGTCTCCACTGGGATAAGTTCCCCTCATTTGGCTCTAACTCTGAGTTGAGGATAGCAGACGGTCGCAGAGTTCCTGTAGTGTGTCCCTGTCCACCCTATAGCTATCTACAATTTCCACATCATGTAGGGTGTGAAAAGTTAAATGGGGCCTGAAAACTCTTCTGATTCTCAGCCTAGGCCTATTAGCAACAGCAGCACTGGCTTCAGCCTGTAGCACATACAAATGTATTAATACAGCAGCAGCCCCTGACATTCTGTCAGTGTGGACTCTTTTCTGTGGCTATATTCTAAAAGTTTTGAAATTCGTAGGGAAAACAAGCATGGAGTCTAGACAGATGCTTTATAGCTTCTTGAATAGTTCCACTATGTTGGAATGGTTAATTTGCATGCAGTTCAGCTGCTTATCCTGCAGTTAGCATGCCACAGTGTTTACCTTGTTTGCATGGGAGTGTGTGCCTCTACACAGCGCTTACTGAATCTAACTCCATTGCTACCGTGTGGTCAAAAACCATGGTGTAGGGTATACTGAATTCCCTCCAATGTTTTTAGTGGCCAAAAGCCCTCATACATTCACACATACCCAATATGTCTTAGATCATACATCAGTTAGGAAAATTACCAATTCTCTTTTCTCACTGTCCCACTCAGAAAACCATACTATGTGCTACCTCTATGCACTGAAAAAACATAGCACAAAACTCTCCTTATAATTCACATACACAGTTGCATGCCTGCTGTTCTGTTCTGTTATAATGTTTCTGTGAAAATGCTGGTGGATAAAATGAACATTGACCAAGTGAATGAAATGTCTTTCAACATGTATATATAAACTATACCAAAACATCAAAATTCACTAAATCAACATTTCAGTATAGTGAGCCAAATCACTGAATTTCTCCAAACAATGCAAAATAATTAAAACGGTGTTTTTGCATGAGAGCAATCCTACACAAAGATTACTAATTATATATAATAGCACAACAGTGGGGAATAAGGAAAAACTCCTTACCCCGCAGTTAGTGATCTCTCACAAAAAGCCAGCAACTCACCCAGCACCCAAATCCCCCTTCACACACACACACACACACACACACACACACACACACACACACACACACACACACACATGTATGCATACATTCACACACACACCCATGCATTCAAACATAAGCACACATCAGTATGTACACATACACACATATAAACACACAGTCATACTTTCTCTTGATTCTACATATGTTGACCAAATAAGTTCGACTTAATACAGTATACATTGAAAATCGACCACCTGGCTTTCCACCACATGGACATCAGAATACATACACACACACACACACACACACACACACACTCACACACACGTGTGTGTGTGTGTGTGTGTGTGTGTGTGTGTGTGTGTGTGTGTGTGTGCATTTGTGTGTACATAGATATAGATAGATATGGTTGCAATTCATTTGGTAGACAATACAAATGTGAGGAACACAAATGAGTGATAATTAAGCCACAGTTCAAATGTGTGACCACACATTTATGAAAATCACAAGTAGTTGAATTCAAGCTTTATATAGTGCATGTAGGAGTAATCAGGAAAATAAATGTTTGACTGAAAAGGTGGTAGCTTTGAAAATGTGCAAGTCTGTGTTATAGCAGGTAGTGTGTATGCATGAATGTTTACAGCTTAATGTTATATAATGGAATGCATTTAATGTTGTCCCTGACTGGTGTTGTGGATGTTCTATGTCCTATTGTCTTGATTAGTGGCATTGTTAAGGAAAGGGTATTTAGGAAGGTGCATTAGGGTTGAGGTTAATCTTAATGCACTGCATAAGGTGGTGTAGGAAGGTGAGCACAGTAGCATGATTCACAGACAAGCTGTACCACATCTGAGAGCAGAGAAGTGAAGACTGAACTCAGTACATCCATTAATGTCTGTGGCACAAGTGGGTCTGTTGGCACTATAACAATTAAGTACTTCATGGTTTTGTGTGTGTGTGTTGAGGGGTAGTATTTGCTTGTGCACCAGAATTCTAGAACTGGTAGGAAAAACACTCTTTTTGGTCCATGCAGCTCCTTTATGTGTCTGAATCATTAGTTAGCACTATACTGCTACTAGAGAACAACAGAGAGGCACTATTAGTGCTAATCAGCTAATGTCTCTGAACTTTCCTGTTTGGTTCTAGTTGCTGTCTGTGAGACATTTTGCATTCTTGCACTTTGTTTTTCAGTAAATAGCAGTGCTTCAGAGAATCTAAAGATTTCTGTACAACAAACAGTTATGATAAGGCCTCTATGGTCATAACTCAGTTATACGTTCTCAACATGGGTGCTTCAACTGTATAAAAACATGGGTATGAGAGGAGACTGGATCAAAGTCCTGTACACTGAGGTATACAAAAATAGATATAATTTGTTTAACATGGCACTTTCATGTGAAATTTGTGAAAAATCATCCCACATACCAAAAAGAAAGCTATATGTCAGTGTGTTTTTTTTTTAGTTTAGACTGAGTTATTTTCTACATGGCCAGAAAACAAAATAGACAAAACACTGCAAAGCTATGTCAAAGCATATGCAGTTTGAAACCACAGAGAGAATGACTGATGGGTATATAATAATTGTTTCTAGACTGATCTGCTTGAGAAGGTAATAGTAATGAACTCTATTGTTCCAACAAGGAAACCATATGGACAGGCAGAGACATGTCATATTGAGACTGGAAGATGAGAACACCAGGTCTGAAAGTGCCCAGCACACTACTATGGAACAGAAAAGGACTAGAGGTTTTGACACAGGTAGACCAAAGCTGAAAGGATGTTAATTTGCTGACTTGCTCAGAGATGAAACAAAAGTCCAGTGCTAAAGAGGGCTGTACACACCTAGAACTCATATCATAAGAACTATTACATAATGTAAATTTTATTTAAGGGTAAAGTGACTAGAATAAACACTGATATATTAGGAATTAGTAAATTAAAATGGACTGGAATGGATCATTTTATATGAGATAATCATATGATCTTCTACTGAGGATAAAAGTCTTGCAGAAGAAATGGAGCTGCCATCATAGTTAAAAAGGTGATAAAATTAGTGATCAGGTACAACTAAAAAATGTGATCTCAGTCAGACTCTAAGGCAAGCCATTCAACATTGTGTGATACATATTTATGCTGCAACTACAAATACTGAAGAGGAGAAAGACAACCAGCTTTATGAGAAATTGCAACACCTTCTAGAAGTAACACCAAAAAAGGTATTACGTGCATCATAGTTGGCTGGACTTCTAACATTGGTAGTTAAAGTACAACTGGAATAATGGTCTAGTATGGTCTTAGAGTACAAAATCAGGGACGGCATTGATTAGTCAACTTCTGCTTAAACAACTTACTGGTCAGAGGAAGCAAATAGATTGCTTTATACATGCATATAACTAGGTGATCAATACTGAAATAAGACTGACATTATACTTTGCTGTTAGAGATGGAAGATTTTCCTACAGTCGGCAAATAATGACTTGGAGTTAGCTGTGATCCAGGCCGTCAGCTTCTTATCACAATGTTTAGAATTAATTTAAAGAAAAAAAAGCATCCAGACCAACTAAGTACAAGCTCAGCAACATTCCAAATGATGATGTAGTGGAGGTAAAAAACTGATTTAAGCTTGGTAGAAAGAGCACCTGAAGAACTATATGCAGAAGTTTGTGATGGTGTCCAGGATGTGGAAACAGCAATATCCCAAAGAGAAAAAAAAGATTATTAAGGCAAAATGGCTGTCTGTGGACTTTTTAGAACAGCCAAGGAAAGAAGGACAAAAGACAGTAGAGACAAGGAAAATGTGCCGAAATGAATGCAAATTTTCAAAGTATAGCAAGAAGAAAATACAAGGCATATTATAACAGAATAGCTTGTTGATACTGATGAGAGTTTCTAGGTTAAAAATGGCCATGATAAAAGACAAAGATGGAAGGGGTTTAAAAAAGGAGAGGGTATTAAGAAAATGTGTCAGGAATATATAGAAGCACATAATAAAGAGCCTAGCATTCACAGTACATGCAATGATGTGTTCTCTGATGTATAGAGAGACTCCCTGAAGAGTGAAGTTAAATGCACCCTTAGAAAGCCTTGCTAACAAAAAGGCTGCAGGAAGTAATGAAATTCCACCTGAATTGTTTAAAATCCTGCAAAGTGTTGCTTGAAAATTTCCAGCAAATGTGGATAACACAATATTGGCCACTGGACTGAAAAGGTCAGTTTATGTTCCACTCCCAAAAAGGTGCATTGATTGAATACTGAAATTCCTGAACTATAGTAGTGATTTTTCACATTAGCAAAGTAAGGCTCAAGATCCTGCAGGCCAGCCAGCATCAAAATATGTACCACAAATTGCCAGATTTACAAATTGGTTTTAGAAGGGTAAGAGGCACCAGGGATCAGAATGCTAACATCCACTGGAAAATAAAGAAAGCAAATAAATAAATAAATAAACAAATTAAATAAATATTTTTGCGTTATTGACTTCTCTAAAGCTTTGTAATATGTGGTCATAACAGACTGTGACTTAGAGCCATGGTAATCCCAAGTCATGCTATTTGTCTCCTTAGAAATCTGTTTGCAGAAGAAAAATCAAAAAGTAGAACTTAATGTAGAATAAGTAAATGGTTCAAGACTGGGAAAGGAGTACAACAAGGCTGTATATTGCCACCCTGTTTGTTTAATTTGCATGTTGAATGCATCATACAACATTTAGGTTAGGCAAGTCAGATACTGGAATCACTTTTGCTATGAGAAACATAAAAAGAAAAAAATGCAATATACATAGGCTGTAGCTATGTATCTATACATATATACTGGTCTTGAAATGTATTCTGAGGACAAATTAGTGTGAGAAGAATAAAATGGCATGGTGTTGAGTGAGTTGTACAAGCTGAGTGATAAGGCCAGAGGTGCTGCATTCGCATGTGCTTTACGCTATTAATTTATTTAGTTAGGCTTCTAATATGATTAAACTTAGTGTAGAGTGAGTTCGTTTGGGCTTGGAGGGAGAGTTTTCCAGAGTTTGGGGACAAGAATAAATAGTTTTGCTCTAGGAATTTGAAGAGCTAGGCATGTGTAGAAATAATTATTCAGTTGTTAGAGGGGGTACTTAAAAAAGAAATGGTTTAAAAGAGTGTGAAAGTATCCTGATGTAACTGACAGAGGTAGGAGGTCAGGCTTCTGTTTAACAGCAAGCCATCTGGCCTTTTTTAGTCCAAGGTAGTGGCCTTCACACATGGAGGATTCGGTTATAAGTCAATATATTTTGTTGAGGATGGATTGACAGACCATCCCCATGATGACAAAGCATAGTGTTTTTATGGAAGGCTGCAGAAAAATGTGGCATACCATATTCAGCTGGACAATCCGGATGCTTTTGCTTGTGGTTGATCTGGTTGATAGTGATAGGAAGTGTGATATATTCAAATCTCAAAATAAAAGATAGTTGATTATTGTTTAACTTAATGTTGTTTAGAGAAGGCATTGGTAAGGCAGGGGAAAGGTGTTGGAAACAGAAGCCTTAGGCATGAGTCAAGAAAAGATAGGAAAATAGGTACAGAGATAGTGTAGCTGGTGCTAACTAGTAACATCAAAATGGAAAGGACACTAAAAGATCTTCAGCTTGGTCTGGACAAGAGAAAGGCGGTAGCTAAATGAGCAGAAAGATTGTTTGATGAAGAGAGCAGTAGTGGAGGAGTAAATAATTGGCAGACAGGATATTTAAGAGGATCAAGGAGAACAATCTAGGTAGTTTTTGAAAGTGAAGTTGAGAGAAACATATGAGGAAAATTAATACTGCAGCTGAAGAATGTAACAGAAAATGGCTACCAGAAAGAGAAGGAGTGAGGGGAATAATGGAAATTTTTATGGCAATATTTTTAATATTCTAGCTGAATATTTCTGGTAGTGGATAATACAATGGAAGTAAGTTATTGGCATGGGGATTATATGAAGAAAGAGACTAAGGAATGGCTGGCTGCTACTGTTACTGCAGAAGAGGCCTTGAAACTGATTAGTAAATAGAAAAAAAGGACAGCAACTAGGACTGTTGGCCTCACAAGTACATATTATGATTGTGTAAGAAAATAACTGGTCTCACAGCTGTGTAAATTGTATAATGAGCAGTTAGAGATGGGAATAGCGCCAGAGCTGTTTACAACACCTAGAGTGACAGTAATCCCTAAAGATGAGAAAAAAAAAAACGGACAGTGGGAAATTCCAACCAATACCTCTATTGAATATAGACAATAAGATATTGAATATACTTCTTGCTAGGAGGCTATAAGAGATTATTTCCACTTTGATATAAGAAGCTTTATGAAAAGAAAATAAGCAAAAGGAAGTTGATGTTTGCAGACAGAACAGAACTTATGAAAAATGCAGACAGGGAAAGTTGGAGCGGGTCGATTTTTTTTGTTGCTGTTTTTACGGAAAGCCTTTAATGTGGTAGAATGGTATTTTTTATTTTATTTATATATTTTTATCCATAACCTTATACAAGTAAAGAGGTACCTACATTTAGTAAATAGATAAAGGGCAAGTACTTCTATATGCAGTCTGAAATACAATAATACAATTGCTGTCAAATGATATTTTAAGAGTTTAAGTCAAGGTAAGTAGGAGTAAGGAAGGGATGCCAGACAAAAATATCCATCGCCTCCTAGTCTCCTTATTTCTGAAGTATCAGGCAGTAGATGAAACCATTTTAAATAAGTTACTGGAGAACTGAATTTTGAATTTGTTTGCAGATTATATTATGCTGGTATATGACAGGCCAGATTAAAATTTAGAAGGAATCTGTAAGACTTTTGAGGATTTTAAAAATGATTCTGTTTTGGAATGCAACTAGGAAAAATGTCCCGTTTAGAGTAAGCACATTACTTGGATATATGGAGGTGGCTACAATTAAAAGGAAAAGTGGTAAAAAGTCTTTTGTCATAATGGTATGGGAGACAGTAGCTGAAACTGTAAAATCATATTACAAAGAGTTACTGCAACAGATCTCTAGATTACTGAGTAACAGAGTAAATGTTATCTAAATTATAATTTTCGGATATCTCCTTCCAGCTAAAGAAGGGAAGAAGGCACAAAAAATACATGTGAGCTATGATAAGTAATATGAATAAAACTCTGAGTACTGAAGATCAGAATGCAACTGCAGCTTTGAACATTGATTTTATTTCACTCCTTTTGTCTTAGCAAAGATGTTTGTTACCTCAGTATACTGTATGAATCGTAACTATATATATATATATATATATATATATATATATATATATATGTGAATGTGTTTGGAGTTTTGAGGTGTGAGTTGGGGTAAGTAGGTAAGATGGTGAATGTGTAAGTGTTGCGAGTGGTGGTATTTGTACATATGTGATGTGTGTTTCTGCAAGGGGTGTGTAGAGTGTATAGTGGTGGTTTTTGTGTGTTTGTGTTTTTAGTGCGACCTTGGAGTTAGTGTATATATATAAGTGGGGGGGTGTAGGGGGCTTGCCCCCCTGCTTTTATGTAGGGTTACCCGTTGTGTTTGCTTTGTTGTGTTTGTATCTGTTTTGTTGGTTTATAGTGTATGGAGGTGTATGTGTGCTTGTTTCTGTGTATGTGTGTAGTCGCAAATTTGAATTTCGCACTTTTGGGGTTTCAGGCTTTTCAGCTTTAAAGTCCTGGGATACTGAATTTCAATATTTCAGTATTTTGGGATTGCAAAGTGAAACCTTATCTATGTGTATGTCTATATATATATATATATATATATATATATATATATATATATATATGTGTGTGTGTGTGTATAAATATATATGCATATACGTGTACACATAAACAGAAACATGTATATGCATATATATAAAATATATGTATATATTTGTCAGCTGAAGGTTTTGTGTCTAGGCCTTCACTGTAAAGAGGTTTTATTGCCTAGTCAGACTTCTCCCATAATTACATGTGATAAATAACAAATAAATAAATAAATAGGTGATAAGGGGACCTGCACTGAAAGAGAGATTTAGACTGTCCAGAAAATATAGGGACTGTTGTATAAGATTTGTTTATGTAAAGACTCTGGCAGAAGTGAATTAAAAGAAGACAAAGACAGAGGTGAAGAGGAAATGCAACAGACAAAGGAAAGACCTGGGTAAATCACATTCCTCTGTAGGTGGATAAAGTCAAAAGAGATAAAATTCTGGCTATGTACAAGAGATGGTGTCTAAGACGGGGGAGATTTTTTTATGCACTCAAACCTCTGTATTTGTAAAAATCTTGTAAAAAAACAGAGGAAAATCAATAGATAGGAAGAAGTGGAAATGCAGAGATATTTTTAAGATTAAGCATTTTATTGAAAGAGGAAAAAATGAATGGAGAGATTTGTTCTTTTCAGTTTAGGGGGTAGCTTAAGGAGACGTTTTAGGCTGATGATAGAGAATGTCTGAAAAATGAACAGACAAAAATAGTTATAAAGGAATAATTATAACAAGATGGGGAGTTTAATGGCATCCATAAAAATAAGGTTGTGGTGGCAGATGCATTAGAAGATGAAAGAAAACAGAAAGGGGCAATACAAGGTTGGACACTGCATAGGAAGTAAAACTTACCAGCCAAATCACTGATCTGTAGAGCAGACAAGAAAAGTACACGTGAGACTATTGAGTTCTTGTGGGGGTATGTGGAAAGAGATCTTTAAATAGTTGTTGAAACTGAAATTAATTCCAGTGATTGAGAGAAGTATATAATGTGGAATCGTGTAGTGCAGAGTACTTATGCGACTAAATACAGCTTGGAAACTGATGAATAGAGAGCACTGGAGATGTGGAAAAGGAGACATATGTTAAATTCATATACTTTGCTGCTACCCTGCTATTAAGAATATTTAAGAAAGAAATAAGGTAGAATGGAAGGTTATTTATGTGAAGTAGGCCCCCATAGAATAGAAATTTCTATTCATAAGTTTGGGGTGTATGTACATGTTTGGAAAGAGGCTGAGAAACATACAGATATTGCAGAAAGGCTGATGGGTGAGACGTCTCTTTGCTAACAGATGAAAAGAAGATGCGATTTGTTTGAAAGTTATGTTGCTAATTAATCATTTGAAAGGCTATAAAAGAGTAGTGTTACTCCAGAAATATAGGAAAAAAAGAATATTAAGTATAGTATAAGTATACAAGACCTAGAGAAATGTGAGGGCAAATTACTCTGGGAATTCAAGTGTGCATTGTCAGATAAAGAAGTTTTCTGTGAAATTCAAAAAAAATCATCAGTGTGTCTGCTCCCCAGGTATTACCAGTTTTACAGTTACTTAGAAGTATAATCTAGGCAAATGTTTTTGAGCTCCTCACTATAATTGTCTCTGGATGGAGAACAGTAATTTGAATATAGTTTCACTTTCTGCGATTTACTGAAAATGTAATTAGAAGTCCATTCAAGGAAAATCTTAATTAACTGTTTATCAGTGGGGACCCCCCCCCCCACAAGCTATATTAATGGTGCTGAGGGGCTGATTTCATCCATTTGTTTTTTCTTACACTATCATCTCAAGCCTTAATATACCTGGAGAGTAGGGGAAACGTGCCCTTGAAGCAACCCTATTCATGACAACATTTTCCCTTATGAATCAAAAGATATTTAAGATAAATGAGCCTTGCAACCATTTACATCTTGCCAATATCCTCATTTAGACTGTACCTCCTTTTTTGAGGATGGCCATACCAGTCAAGACAGTAGTGCCTTTATAAAAAACTTTCATAGGTTCATAGGTTCATACTAGGCTATCTGCCCTAGGGCATTTATAAGCCTAGCCAGAGTGTGTGTGGCTTTCGCCACCCCTTGGAATGAGAATACTATGCCCATTTAGGGTTTAGTTTACTGTGCCTCTGTCTAGTAGTGACACAGAGATGACTCCCGGGGTAAACCTACAATCTCCCATCCACTCGACAAGATTTCTCTTGAAGAGAGTCAGTGAGGGGCACTGCCTAACATGGACTGGGATTCTGTTCCAGAGTGCAGGGAGCCTCTGGGTTATGAATCTGTCCCTCCAGCATGTCCTATTTATTTCTGTGTTGAGGTTCAAATCTCTCGCTCTCGTGGCTCTGGTGGATTTGGATTTTCTAAGGTGGAGCATGTCCGTTAATTCTGGATTGGACATGGCCTTGTATGTCAGGCATAGATCGCCTCTGAGTAGGTGGTATGCGACTGAATAGAGCTGGAGTTTCTTCAGCCAGGCAGCATATCACATATGTTTGAGACCCTTGATCCTCTTGGTGAGGTACTTTTGGGGTCTTTCTAACTGCTGCAGGTGTCGGGTAAGGTACATCCCAAATGGGGCATTGTACTCAATTATGGGCCTGATAAGGGAAGAGTATAGGGGCACAATGACCTCTCTTGATCTAGATGTGAATCCTTTCATGATAAGGTGGGTAATATAGAAGGTCTTCCTAACCACCTTGGCAATATGAGTGTCAAATGAGAGGTTACTGTCAACTTTGGTCCCTAGGTCCCTGATTACTTCTTCCGTACTTAATGGATTACCACCTGTGTGGTAATTTGTGCGTACTTTGTTTTTCCCAAAGGGTATGACTATACATTTTTTGGTGTTCATTTTAAGGCCATGGCTCTGGCACCAGTTTTTCATTTCTATGAGGCCTTTCTGAAGGATGCTTGTGTCCGCTGGAGTATCAATTATGGCGCCCAGTTTGCAGTCATCTGTGAACTTTGTCAGCCACAATCCTCCTATGTTTGCTTGCACCTCGGAAAAATAAATGCCGAACAAGAGGAGTCCCAGGACCGAGCCCTGTGGGACACCGCTTGTGACTGGCTTTGAGTCTGACATGGCTCCAGCAATTCTGACCTTGTGGGTTCTGTCCTTGAGCCAGTTTGCAACCCATCTTATGACATATGGGTTTACATTTAGGCTGGTGAGCTTGTCTATGATGCCCGAGTGGGGTATTGTGTCGAAGGCTTTTGCAAGATCAAGGTAGGCTGTGTGAACTGCCTTTCCCTCATCAATGGCCTTAGTGACTGTTTCAAAAAAGTTGACCAGGTTCAAAAGGCAGGATCTGCCCTTGACAAAGCCAAATTGGATAGGATCCAGTGTCTGTAGGTCCCCAATGTCTTTGTTTATGAGTTCCATAATGATCCTCTCCATAGCTTTGCAGACCAGGCTCGTCAAGCTTATGGGGCGGTAATTTCCAGGGTCTGTAGAAGCACCTCCTTTGTGGAGTGGCACCACTGTTGCTGTACGCCATTCTTTGGGTACATATCCTGTAGTAAGGCTAAGATTAAACAGCAGCCTTATGTGCACTTCCGTGCACTTCAGATTTGAAGGAAGATGTATCAAACTGACTGATTTGCCATGTGAGTGTATTCTACAGGTGTGGAAAGTGCTGAACAGTGAATCTATTTCACCTCCCTGTTTTAGTCATTTTCTGATGAAAGTTTAGATCAGTTCTGGCATTTGGGGGACTATTTGGTTTGTGGAGATACAAAGCATCCAGAACCATTATGTCTCTAATGGCATGGAAGTTAAGACATAGCTCTACCATCAGAGGTCTATAAGATACTGAATAAATAAGTGGTTTGTCCAGTCATTTATGGAACTATAGGATTTTTAAGCCAGTGACCTTTTTAGTAACAAATGCTTTGGGTCTTTCCAGTTGTTTGATATGTCTAGTTAGGTACATCCCAAAAGGAGCATTGTATTCAATAATTGGCCTAATCAATGCTGAATATACAGAGACAATGACCTCTTTAGTTCTAGATGATATTGCTTTGGCAAATAATTGTGCTAAGTAGAAGGAGTTTCTGACTTTTGTCATTGCATAATGACCAAAGTAGAATTTATCATTCCAAGTTCTAAGATCTTTGACAACATTATCATTCAACCAATACATGAATACTGCTGACATTTGATTATTTTTTTAATTTTATTTATTTGATTCATTTTGCTTACTGGTTAGTCCTGCTAGGCATGGTTTATTTTCATGGGAGGCATGAGAAAGGATTCATGCTCCCTTGGTGTAATCTGGCCATGACACTGAAGAAGTTCTCCTAATATTTGTGATAAGTGCCATGTGCTCTTGTTCACCACCTGAAGTACTAACAAAAATCTACACCACCAAGATAGTCCCTAACAAGAGCCTTTGGCAACATATTATTTTAAATAACTCAATGTTTATTAAGCTTTTTCATACAAAACTAAATCACTTTATGAGAATAAACTTTTAATTTAAAACAATATAGTTTAAAACAGAAAACAAATCATGTGATCTGTTGTATGATGCAATATTAAGTAAACAAAAATAAAAAAAAATGAATGCTTTAAACAAAATCTAATTATTAAAAAGTATATACACATCTATAAATATACACATACACACATATATATCTATATCTACATATATATTATATATATATTGCGGTGGTGGTGCTGCGGTAGCATTGTCACCTCATAGAGAGACGTTGTCCTGCTCGATTCTCAGCTAAAGCGTCTTCTGTGTGGAGATGTGTGAATGGGCGTACCTTCATTGAAGGTTGTGCACAGAGCTGGCAACTTGGCACGTAAAATCTACTGCCAATCATTAGCGGACCAGAGTTCTGCTGTGGCGACCCCTAAATAACCAGGAAAAGCCAAAAGACACAACAATATATATATATATATATATATATATATATATATATATATATATATGGGATTGGTACTGATCCCCGAAGGAACTTTTCACCGAAGCACAAATAGTCGGGCATACTTCCGCGAAAGTGCTTTTTACCAAAAAAGCACTTTTATAGAAGTATGCCTGCAGCTAGAGGAAGTCGTGGGGGAATAACTGTTGTGGAGATCATACTACAGTGCGGATAAGGGAATACTCCCTTTTCCTCATTGCAGTGCGATCTCGGAGTGAGAATATTAAAGTAGGGGTGTGTGGGGGGCACAGCCTCCCACATGGGGGGTGAAAAGGGGCATGCCCCCTGCATAAAAGTAGATTTATTATTATTTTTTTTTAAACGCACTTTAACGAAAGCACTTTTTTGGTGAAAGCGCTTTCGTCAAAGTGTGTTCGGTGATTGTGGATTCGGACTATCTAGATCCAAATATATATAGATATATATATATATATATATATATATATATATATATATATATATATATATATATATATATATATATATATATATATATATATATATATATATATATATATATATATATATATATATATATATGAGTCTACTTCAGAATTTCGACCGTTCAGAATGCTGACTTTCATATGGCCGACACCACATGATCGACATTCTGAAATACCGGCATCCTGAAAAAGCATCATGTACCTACCTGTAAGCACAGTAAAACTGTGTTATGCAGGGGGACAAGCCCCCCCTGCACCCCCCACATGCCCAGCTACTTAAATAATCTCACTCCAAGATCGCACTACAGTGCAGGAAAGGTGAATCTCCCAGTCCTGCACTGTAGTGGGATCTCCACTATCATTTGTCAGCCTTTCAAGCGTTTGTTCATATGGTGTCACCCATATGAGTTTCGAACATTTGAAAGTTTGCACAAATGAAGGGCTCCCATATATATATATATATATATATATATATATATATATATATATATATATATATATATATATATATATCATATTATATTATATTATATTATATAGAGACCAAGATAATTATAAAAGTATATGGTATCAGAATTAAAGTAAAATCATGAACAAAGAAGGAGATTATAATAACTTAGTTGCCCTCTACATCTCAGGACTATACTATCATTTAATCCTGACAGACAAGTGTCATTTAATCCAATAGGGAGTTACATGTTATGAAAGCTGACAAAGTGGGGGGGGGGTTCAATTGTAGTTATGAATTCTTGTGAATATAATAAAGCTATTTGGGATATGTTAAATGATAAGATTTGTTGCAATGTGGTTACAACAGATTTTATCACTACTTTATTTGATTTATTTAGTGAAGGCAGTTTAGATTATCAAGCCTGTTGTTATCTGCAGGTGGAACATCCAAAATTGGCTGTACTGTTTGGCATTCCGAAAGTACATAAAGACAAAGAACATCCTCCATTTCATCTAATTGTATCAGCGGCTGTTTCCAAAACTGAACCCATTTCAGTATGGTTGGATGGCATACATAATCCACTTGTCCAAAAGTCACAATTCTATTTACATGACTCATGGCATTTGTTAGAACTTTTGAATAAAATTGAAGGTATACATTCACCATTTGTTTTTGCATCATTGGATGTTATTTCACGATACACATGCATAGATTAGGATATGGGTTTGGATTTTCTAGAGAATATCTAAGTTTTCACGGCAGTACAGATAGTTCCAAAATTAACACTATTTGTGTTTTAATGGAGTTGGTTCTTGAAAATAATTTTTTGAAGTTTAAAAATGGATTGTTTCATCAAATCTCAGGAGTAGCAATGGGCTCAAGGGTAGCACCTTCCTTTGCTAATTTAATTATGGCTAGGTGGGAGTAGAAATATCTTGTTGAACATCCCTTTGCTGAGAACATCATATTGTATAGGCTTTACATAGATGATTTTGTTTTTCTTTGGAAAGGTGAATATAATACTTTTCTTTCCTTTGTGTGTTATCTGAACAATACTACTAAGTTCCTTAAGTTCACCATAGGTAATTACAGTGAACAAATAGACATTTTTAGTTGTACATTTGAGTTTTAATTGTTCCAATTTGATGTTTACAAGCTGGATTTATAGGAAGTCCACGTTTGCAAATCAGTATTTGCACA
Source organism: Protopterus annectens (assembly GCF_019279795.1). Classification (NCBI taxonomy): domain Eukaryota; kingdom Metazoa; phylum Chordata; order Ceratodontiformes; family Protopteridae; genus Protopterus; species Protopterus annectens. The sequence goes on along the minus strand of NC_056747.1, from coordinate 1,080,410,734 downwards.
AGGACAGCCTATATCCCAGTCATAAGAAGAGAGATGTGATGAAACGTCATTAGGCTTAGTCGTCTGACTAGTGAAAAGAATGTGTTTAATGAAGAAGTCACCAAACTCAGCCATTTGTTTGTACAGAGGTGGTACGACCAGAGATGGTTAAAAGGAATTGCTGAAGAAGTTAAGGTTTTGAGAAATGGTTCAGCAAGACCAATTTTGTCTATACAAGGGGTAGATTGTTGTAGTTCTGAACAATCATTATGTGAAAACCTTTTGACTGTTAATGAATACAGGTTAGCCTTTCCAGTCCATATTACAAATGAAATGGGATTGATTAGGGCTATCATTTCAGACAATTGGAAAGTTGTACTTGGTAACCCTGAGTTTATTTATTTATTTTATTTATTTTACATTTGTTGACCGGGCTAGTCTCGCTGGAGATATTTCCATTTTCAGTAGCAGCCCGGGGAGAAAAGCTCCACAGAAGTAAAATACATACAGAAAAACCAGCATACAAAAAATATGAGAATTAGTAAAAAAGTCTGAGTTGGTAAAAGCTTTGGGTAAAAAACCTTTATTCACTGACAAAAAGGTAGTTAATATCAAGACAATTTTAGACAGTAAAACATTCTTCCAATGCGTTAGCTTGACTCACTATGTCATGCAATAATTTTAAGATATTTTCTTTTTTCTTTTTGGAGAAGGTTAATGCTTATGATTTTTGTGGTGATAATAAAATCTTATTGGAATGTAGAGAACGTTTATGGCAGGTCAGGTAAACAGCTGATAAATCACCTGGTCTCAATATGTTCATAAATATCAAGTGTTTTTTACAACTGCCTAGGATATAGTAATATTTTATAATTTATATGTGTGTGCATATATATATATATATATATATATATATATATATATATATATATATATATTTATATATATATATATATATATATATATATATATATATATATATATATATATATATATATATAAGGTATTATTTTTTTATTTAAAAGTTGCATTTTGCACAGAATTATTTTGAAGCACGAAATTTACTTCAATTGGCTATTGTTGTTGTGACATTATTGGATGCTTGAAGTCACATGACTGGTAGATTTTGTATTTAAATGTGTTGATTGGGTTAATGGATGTTTCTGAAGAAGTTCTTGTTTTAATAAAAGGAATGAAAGTGCCAAATCCAGTGTTCATTTGCCTCCTTTGTGCCTTCAGCAGTATCATCTGGTTAGTACAGTTGAGTGGAGTTTGAGGCAAAGGTGTTGTTCATATACACACACACACACACATATATATATATATATATATATATATATATATATATAGAGAGAGAGAGAGAGAGAGACCAAGATAATTATAAAAGTACATGGCATCAAAATTAAAGTAAAATCATGAACAAAGAAGGGGATTATAATAATTTAGATGCCTTCCACATTTTATTTATTTATTTTATTTTACATTTGTTGACCGGGATAGTCAGACTGGATGCATGTCCATTTTCAGCAGAGGCCCGGGGAGAAAAGCTCCAAGGGTAAGCAGATACAGCATTACATAATACCAGCATTACATATTACAAGCAGACTATTTACAGTGATTACATAAGTAAGCAAGTTAAACAAGTTCCACAGGTTAGAGTTAATCCTGAGCGTAAGTCAGGATTAAATTAAATTACGCAGTAAACTGGTTAACAGATTTTTACACATTCTAGAGAGAGTTAGCCAGGCTTGATACATTGACATAGCCAGTTAAGTGCCAAATGTTGTTTGAGTCTAGTTTTAAATTGACCTAAGATAGAAAGTAAAGTAATATCAGCTGGAAGAGAGTTCCAGGGTCTACTTACAGAGTTTGCAAAGAGATAGTCACCGGCTGTGTTATTAATTTTGCTAGTCTGAATTAGTAGTTTTGTCAGAGGATCGAAGCAGTCTAGGATTGTTATAGGGGGTGATAATATTTTTAAGTGCAGGAGTATTGTCCGGATTATAGAGGATTTTATAGGCCATAATCAGTTGGTTATACTGGATTAGGCTGGGTAGTTCAAGCCACCCAAGCTGATTTAGATTGATGTAATGATGTGTCCTAAAAGGCAGCCCAGTGGCAAACCTGGCAATGTGGTTGTAGCAAATCGAGTGTTTGTTAAGGACAGTCTTGTTTAAATTCGAGAGTAGAGGGTATGCATACAGAAGGGTTGAAAGAAGGTGAGAGCGAGCTATGGCAATTTTAGCTGGAGGGGTTAGGAAGGCTTTTATTCTGTAAAGTGACCCTAGTTTTTTATTGATGGTTTTGATAGTCTGGTTAATGTGTAGGTCAAATTTTAGATTATTAACTATGATGACACCTAAAAGTTTTGTAGAGGGGTCAGGGGAGATTATTGTGCCACCATTTGAATTTATGGTAAAGGTCAAAGTGGTAGACCTACGTGTTGGTGAAAATAACAGCATTTTAGTTTTTTGGGATTTAGGATCAGATGACATTCAGAAAGCCAGTTTTCTATTGTATTAAAGGTGGTCTGGGTAGCTGACCATAACTCTATTGGAGATGTGGCCGAGCAAATCAGAGTAGAGTCATTAGCATATTGGATACAGTTGACTTTTGGGATGACAGTATAAAGGTCGTTAATGAAGATGGAGAACAGAAAGGGCCCTAGTACAGAGCCTTGTGGTACTCCAAGGGTGTTAAGTAGAAGATTAGAGAGTTTGTTCTGCCAGAGGACAGCCTGCTGTCGACCATTCAGGTAGGATTGAAACCACTGAAGAGCTCTAGTATCTAGACAGAATGTTTGCAGGGTGCAGATTAAAAGTTGGTGATCAACCATATCAAATGCCTTGGAAAGATCCAAGAAGAGGGCTGAGGATTTATAATTATTGTTGCAATTATGGTTTATGGTGTTGGTAAAGGCTAGGAGGACTGAAGTAGTGCTGTGATGAGGACAGAAGCCATACTGAGTGTCTGACATAAGGTAACTCTGGATTAGGTGGTGCATGAGGTGTCTATGAATACATTTTTCCATAATCTTTGCAAGTGGAGAGAGTATAGCTATTGGTCTATGATTGGAGAATTCAGTAGAGCTGCGTCCTTTGTGAATGGAGATTACAGAGGATATTTTCCAGATGGTGGGAATTTTAGCTTTTACTATGGTTCGACTGATTAGTATTGAGATGGGGTAAGCAATAGCATAAGCTGATTTTTGTAGGTACTCGGCAGGGAGTTGATCAGCAGACAGTGTAGTGGGTTTTAATTTTTTGATCAAGGTACAGATAAGTGAAGTGGCGACTGGTTGGAAGCTGAATGTGAGTAGGTTTCTAGGGGTGGTACTTTCAGGACCAGGGGAGCTAGGAGGTAGTTGGCTTCCTAGGTCTTGAATTGTCTCAGTAAAGAATCGGTTAAAACTGTCAGAAACATCTTTAGGGATTTTATCAATAGAAGCAGCAGGGATTGGGGTTGAAGTTTGTCCAGGATGTGGTAGATTATTTAAACCTGCCCAAAACTTCTGAGGGTTATTTTGATTTGTCTGTAAATTACAGTAGTATTGTTTTTTGTCTTGTAAAATGGATTTTTTAGTTTCATTCCTGGATTGCCTGTATTTAATGTGATCTTGAGGGTCTTTAGAAGAATGCCATAAAGCCCATGCTTTGTTTCTAAGGGTAGTTTTTAGTTTAGACTCTTTAGAAAGCCATTTCGCAGTTTTAGCCTTTGTTCTCTTTGAACGAACAGGTGCATGCAAATCAAGGATCTCAAGGAATTTGTTGTTAAAGTATGCTACTGCTTCCTCTAAGGGGATGTGTTTTAGAATAGACCAATTACATGAGTTTAGTTCTTGTTGGAATTTGGCAGGGTCAAAGTTTTTATTGTTTCTAACCTTTCTGAGTAAGGGTTGTTGGGAATTAATGGCTTTGTGCTTAATTACATATGTGAGAAGGTGATCGCTTAAGCCATCAGGGAGGGTACCAGAGGTGTATAGTTGGGCTGACTATTTATGAGTACCCAGTCAAGTATGCTTTCTTTTTGGTTGGGTTTACCTATCCTGGTAGAGGTGGATATGATTTCTGTAAATGCATGCAGGTTAATATGGGTGGTTGGGGATTCTGAGGAACAGGTGCCCCAGTCTATGTTAAAGTCTCCAAGTAGTAGGGTTTATTGGGGGTAGTGACATGATAGCCAGTGCAGGATATCTTCAAGTGTAGATATATTGTTACCTGGGGTAATGTATGTACAGATTATATTAATGCATTTATTTTTATTAAGTTGCAATTTGGTGGCAAGAGTCTCTGAGTTATTAATCTGAGGTGGTTGTATTACATCTATGGTGACATTCAACTCATATTTATAGAGTACAGCTACCCCACCCCCCTTCCTGGAAGCACAATCCAGCCTGTGTATGTTGTACCCAGGTGGTAACATTTCATTGTCTATAGTGTTAGGTTTTAACCAGGTTTCAGATAAACAGAGAATCTCAGGGGAGTGGACATCTAGAAGTGCATGCAATTCACGTACCTTGTTATTAATGCTTCTAATATTGTGATGACAGGCTAGGAGAGAGTTAGTTGGCCTATTAATTGTAGGTGTGTAGCTTAGATTGCAAGTAGAGGGGGTATGTGTATCTGAAGGGGGTGGACCAGGGTTGGGGTGAATATCACCACCAGGTATTAGGTTAAGTCTATACTTGGTGATGAACTTCAGGAATTTGTTTATTAGTTTGTGGTAGTGTTTGGATCTAGAGCTAATGAGCCTGGGGTTGAGATGTTGATAGACTGAACAAAATGTTGGATAGGACCTGGTACTGTAAGTATGGTTGAAGGTGGGAGGATTTACAGCTGGGGTGATAGTATGGCCTTTTGGGACCTGAAATCCCGTGAGAAACTGGTTTTCATACAAGGTAAGGAGGTATGGTGTGAAAATAGAGTGGACAGGTAAAGGTACTAAAAAGGGGGTGGGAGAATGCCAGATCAAAGCTAATAGGTGCTATTAAAATGTAGGTAGAAGAATGGGGGTGGGAGGAATTATCCCAGATGATAGGATCTATAAAGTGGGGGAGTGGCTATAGTACTTTAAATTTAGAGATACTGGGGGCAGGAGGGAATTGGGGGCAGGGAGGGGAGTGAAGAGAGCCCGAGCATAGCGAGGGTGAATGTAGCGGGGCTATTGCAGTTTACAAGGTTTCCTAAGGTGTCCTAAAGCTATAAGGTAAGTATTATAGCTCTTAATGTAAGAGTCAGTTTACTTAAGTTACAGGTGAAGGAGGCAAACACTCAAGTAAAAAATTAGAGCCCTATGGCTGACCAATATGGTGACCTGCTTAATTACACAGCACTGTAAGTGAAAGCTTAACAAATGCTTTTTGTGTGCAACCTGCTCTGCTTAAATGCTGAAAGAAACTGATTTTGTTATGGTGACCAATTGCAGTCCTGTAGACTCCATTTTGCAGGTAAATGTAGAGTTCAATCTGCTTAAATGCTGAGAGAAACTGATTTTGTTATGGTGACCAATTTCAGTTCTGTAGACTCCATTTTGTAGGTAAATGTAGAGTTCAACTAGGAAAAGAGAAAAGCAGAGATTCTAGGGTAAGCATGAAGGCAACAACAGGCAGTTATTTTATAATAATACATTCAGAAAGGTTTGATGGTGGGGGGGTAAAGTAGCATACTTCAGAATGAACTAAGATTTATAGCTAAGAAATCTCAGCTCTTAATGTAAGAGTCAGTTTACTTAAGTTACAGGAGAAGGAGGCAAACATTCAAGTACAAAAAAAGAGCCCTATGGCTGACCAAAATGGTGACCTGCTTAATTACATAGCACTGTAAGTGAAAGCTTAACAAATGCTTTTTGTATGCAACCTACTCTGCTTAAATGCTGAGAGAAACTGATTTTGTTATGGTGATGAATTGTAGTCCTGTAGACTCCGTTTTGTAGATCAATGTAGAGTTCAATCTGCTTAAATGCTGAGAGAAACTGATTTTGTTATGGTGACCAATTGCAGTCCTGTAGACTCCATTTTGTAGGTAAATGTAGAGTTCAATCTGCTTAAATGCTGAGAGAAACTGATTTTGTTATGGTGACCAACTGCAGTCCTGTAGACTCCATTTTGTAGGTAAATGTAGAGTTCAATCTGCTTAAATGTTGAGAGAAACTGATTATGTTATGGTGACCAATTGCAGTCCTGTAAACTCCGTTTTGTAGGTAAATGTAGCGTTCAGTCTGCTTAAATGATGAGAGAAACTGATTTTGTTATGGTGACCAATTGCAGTCTTGTAGACTCTGTTTTGCAGGTAAATGTAGAGTTCAATCTGCTTAAATGTTGAGAGAAACTGATTTTGTTATGGTGACCAATTGCAGTCCTGTACACCCCGTTTTGTGGGTAAATGTAGAGTTCAATCTGCTTAAATGCTGAGAGAAACTGATTTTGTTATGGTGACCAATTGCAGTCCTGTAGACTCCGTTTTGTAGGTAAATGTAGAGTTCAAACTAAGTCACACCAGGTCAGCCGGGGGGGGGGGGGGGAGAGGGAAATCCTAAGCACCAGAAAGAGTAACCTTGCAGCAGTGATGCTTATTTTTTGGCCAGTGCTTTTCTCTGTAAAATAAACATTCTTTCTGATGCATGATGGGTATTCTTGCATTCTATCTCCCTCCACTGTTGCTCAAGCCTGTGCATCCACTCGATGCACATTACTCTAGTCTGACTGTGGTCTTCGTCATCATATAATGCGGTCTGTAATCACCAAACAGAACCAATCCCAGAACAGACAACTTGTAGTAGCAGCATCAATGAAGGTAAGTGAACCAAGGTAAGTGATGAACCTCTCTCCCTCTGCTGCTTCTCAAGCCTGTGCATTCGCTTGATACACAGAGCTAGATTTCCGGTCCAATCTTGCCAACATTGAACCAGGTCTGAGTCAAGATATGGAACTCATAACAACCGTTTACAATTATATACCAAGTGAAGATCATACTTGGCACCTGTTCATTTCTTCTTTTCTGAAGGTTTTCTTCCTAGACTTGTGAAAATGTGTTCTGCTTAGTCAGCTTGCCCTGGCAGCAGAAAGATAAGTCAGCTGCAAAGTCCATGGACTGGATCACTTCAGAAACTGGAAACTGGAAGCTTTGGATCCAGCAATTAATTTTGTTCTTCCCTGAGAGTGAATTAACCAAAATGTACAGTTTGCTAGGTTTTTGCATATCACTAGTTGTTGTTTTTCTTTCGGCTTTTCCCCGTCTCAGGACTATATTGTCATTTAATCCTGACAGGCAAGTATCATTCAATTAAATCTGTCATAAAAGTTTCTGTAAGTTAATATGTTCTCCATCTACCCAGTCTTTTGAAAATACACTTTCTCTAGTACAAAAATAAAAATTTCTTGAAATTCTTGTGAAAGATGGAATGTCTGTAAAATGCATTTTTTGATATTACATTTAGAAATGCTGTATATGTGTTCATAAGTTCTCTTATCAAAGCCCTTCTCAGCTTTGTTAAAATAGTAGGCCTCACAGGAGTTATGTCTAGCTGCATAAACTAGTCTTTTTATCTTACCATTAAAAGGTACATGGCATGGAATGTTGCTCTCATATCCTATGGTGGTAGTGTACAGGCCTTCATTAATAAAATCACAGCATTTGCAGCTTCTGCATTTACTCATAAGCATTACCCATGCTGTCTATATTCTTATTTTCCATAATCCTTTACATATTTTAATTATTTTTTAAACACAGAACATGGTTCATTATCCAGATTCTATAATAAAGCTTCTGAATTAAAATATACGTCAAATCACTTGTTTTTCCCATCTCTTGCAAGGAGGACCAGAATTTGTTAAAACAGTGGTAAACCTATACTGTCTTCTAATATTAATCCGTTCTCCAATTGAATATAACAACTGTACAATGATCTTGGTATTTTAACTAAACAAATACATTGCCCATTGCTTTAAAAATCATCATCCTCTGATATAATTCTGGACTACCTCACCAAACTACCCACTAATGAGATTCCTTTTTAGCCAATTAGTCAATTTATAATAAATAGTGGAATTAAATACTGAAACACCTTCATTTTTACATGGACTCACATCCAAAAATAATTTTGTGTGCCAAGTAATTACATCAATTAAAAAACAGTACTGCTGTTAAGTTTAGTTTAAAATAGTAACAATTCACTTTTAGAGCTATCCCATATCATCAAAATTTCATCTAGGTACCTTAAATATAGTACCCTCTCTTGCAATAAAAAAATCATTATTAACTCCCAGAAACAAAGCACTAAATTAACAAATATTGGTGGGCATGTTGTGATAATGTCTACCCCAGTAATCTGCAAAATTACATAACACCAAATTAGCAAATATTGGTGTGCATGTTGTACTAAAGGGTAGTCCAGTAATTTACAAAATAATTCTCCTTCAAAGGCAAAAAACATTATTGTTTAAAACAAATTTCATAAGATCACAAAATAAAATACTAATAAATTGGAATGTAGCTTTTGACTTAGAAGCTTTATTGCAGACTCTGAGTAATGAATCAATTTGTATGGAAAATGAAAATACCGAGAGCACAGGTAATGTGAAAAAAGATGAGTAAATATAGAAGTTGTACATGACACCATTTTATTAACCAAAGTCCATATATTAACATAACAGAATATGACAGCTCCATGTCATGGATATTTTAATTGCAAGACAAAATGGGGTGGTTTATGTAACTTAATGGCAGTCGTATGAAACCTTTTATGTTGTCAAGACCAAAATGAGCCTTGATATGAGAATTTATGCAAACCTACATAGGGCTTCTAATTTCAACATTTATAATATTTATTTATTTATTTTGCATTTGTTTACCAGGGAGGTCTGACTGCACAAAGTTGTCTGTTTTCAGCCGAGGCCCAGGAAGAAAGGCTCCATAACAATTGCTAACGTGCTATACATAAGATATTTACATGAGCATTGTAGTTTAGACATATAGTTATACAATATAGCAGATAACATATGATTGCATAAGATATTTACATAAGCATAGTGGTTTAGATATACAATTAAAAGTATAGCAGGTAGTAACATATGATTATTGTTCATATAGTATGTTAAGTAGAGATAATCTTGAAGATGCAGTGATGATGAGACTAGAAAGGAAAAACTAAAAAAATACTAGCCAGATAATCTTGAAGATGTAATGAAGATAAGAGGAGAAAGGTAAAACTAAAAATACCAGCCAGTTTGTCAAAGGAGAAGAATATAGACAAGTTCATATGAAGTTCATTGACATTTTAAGGGGAAAGCTTTTCAACTTAGTCTAGGGGAGAGTTAGTGAGCATAGATGGGATAGTGGGGAGTAGGCGGCGGTGATTTGGTAAGTAATGTGTGATAAGATATAATGCATCTGTGGGAGTTTTAAAGAGGTTGGATAGTGGGTAGGGAAAAGGTGTTGAAATTTGTCAGCCAGGTGCTTTGCAGTTGCATGTCCAGGAGTTGTTTAGGTGGCAAATAAGCTGCTACTCTGATTTGTAGTGGTAGGGAGTTCCAAGTCTTGGTAATGTTGCTAGAATACAGGGAATCACCAGAGCTGTAATGGCTTTTGGAGACTGCGATTAGTGCCTTGTTAGTGGAGCTAAGTTATCGGTTATTGGTATAGAGGGTGATCAGGTCTTGTAAAACTGGAGTTGTCAGGTTGGTACAGTATTTGATGAGCTAGAAGAAGTTGGTTTAGAGCTAAGGTGCTTGGGAGTTCCAGTCCGGAAAGCTGTTTTAGGGCTTGACAGGGGTGGGTGCGGTAGCGAGGAGTTTGTGGCTAATTTTGCTACTTTGTTGAAGCATACTGATAGCTTGTTTAAATTGCTCTTGTTTAGATTAATTAGGACAGGAAAAGCATACAGTAAGGTAGCGAGAAGATGGGTATGAGCTAGGGTAACTTTACTGTTGCTGCTTAGGAAGGTTTTACATCTGTAAGAGTACCTAGTTTTTTTTACTTTGGTTATTGTATGAGCTATGTGTTTGTCAAATTCCATATTATTGTCAATAATGACCCCTAGTAATTTGGTTTGTGTGATGGAGGAATAGGGGTATTATCTGATGCAGAAATAGAGAACAGGGGAGTAGGTACTGCTGTGGTGGAAGGATGGAAGAGCATACGTTGGGTCTTTTAGGATTTAATATTAGCTAGGAGTTTGTTAGCCAGGTTTTGATGGATGTAAAGGCTTCTTGGGTCTTGATGTGAACTTGTTGGAGGGTGGGTGCAGAGCAGATTAAGGTGGAGTCATCAATGTAGGCTTGCTAGAGGGGTGGCTTTGTGAAGGTTATTTGTAAATATAGTGAAACTTAGGGGTCCTGGAATTGATCCTTGGGGTACCTCTAGTTTTACATGAAGTAGGATGGAAAGGGAGTTTTTCCACTGAACAGCTTGTTGGTGTTGGGAGAGGTAGTCTTGAAAACAAAAGACATGCATCTGGAGCATTTCTCCCTGGGCCTCCGCTGAAAATAGGCTCTGTCCTAGTCAGACTTTCCCTGTCAACAAATGTTAACTAAATAAATAAATAAATACATACATACATGCATACATAAATAAATAAATAAATAAATAAATAAATAAATAAATACTAGAGTGGGGGTAGTTAGTTTTAATTCTGAGAGGGATGTTAGAAGTTTTGTATGGGAGGATGTATCAAACACCTTTGATAAGTCAGGGAAACCTGCAGACACTAGTTGGCCGTTGTTGCATGGCATATTTACTAGGTTACTAAAATGGATGAGTGCAGTGATAGTGCTATGTTTGGGGTGGAATCCATGTTGAGTTTTGGCAAGAAGATTGTTGGAGAAGAGATGTGTTAGAATCTGGGTGTGGATACATTTTTCCAGTATTTTAGCCAGTGGGGAAAGTATAGCTATAGGGTGGTAGTACTTTAGAGGCATTCTACCTTCTGCAAAGATTCCAACAAACTTCTATTTTTACAGTAACAAAAATGAGCTTTTAAAAGAGGATGAGTAATGGGAGAACACATTAGTATGTAGAGAACATTTACAGATTAAACTACATGCCACTTGTCCACCAGGATTAAATAACAAAATAACCCTTGTTGCCTTAAACATGAAGATATCGAAATTATAACCCATCTATTTCTTCAGGATTTTATTGTTTATATTTTGATAATATGCACCTTTGCATTTTCTATACATTATATGTGAATATCTCTCTCTCTATCTATCTATCTATCTATCTATCTATCTATCTATCTATCTATCTATCTTTACTTATTTTAAATTTGTTGACTGGGGAAGTCCGGCTGGGCACAAAGGCCCTTTTTCAGCAGATTTCTGGGGTAAAAATCTCCAATACATAAAGTGCAATCAAATTCTTTTAAGTTATAAAATATCAGCAATGTCTGGCGAATCCAATTAAAATAAATTTTACACTGTCGAAACAGATAAGATAGTAACTATACATACAGTAGTAAGGCTTCTTATAGTATTTTTACTTTATACAGATATAGTAAAATAAATAACTATGCCATAGGATAGATGTCACTATACAGAGTACGGTGTTATTTACAAAGGGAAAGTAGCAAAAGGTTGATTTAATTTTGAGTTATAAATGAAACAAGTGGAAATAGAGTAAAGAGAGGCATAGGTAGAAGGTGGAGTGGGTGAAAGACAGAGTGATAGTTGGTAAGAGACTAGAAGAGAGCAGAGGCATAGTAGAAGAGGAGAAAGAAAGCAGAGATGTTATACTTATCCTGGAGATGTACAGCTATGGAGCCAGGATGTTGATAGGTGTTTTCTTAGGGGTCCATTTCTTAAACTCAAAATACTGAAATCTCAAATTTTATTATTTGAGTAGAGAATGTCAAAAGTGCATTTTTTCAAAACTGCACTATTTCAAATGTTTGTTTACCGAATCTGTGTTGTGTTTACTTTGGTGTGTTATTCAGTGTGCGCTGTCACTTTAAGGGTTGTGCGGTATGACAGGTAATGATCATGTCTGTATGGAGATTCAGGTAGGTGTTCAAATTTTAAGGGTTTTAGTGTTAATGTATTAATATTTAGTTGTTGCGGGGAGTTGTAGAAGTAGTTTGAGGTAGGTGGGTGAGAGTGTATATGTGTGAGTTCTGAATGTTATGATTTTTGTACATGTGTAGTGTGTATTCATGTGTATTCATGTGTTATTAGTGAATTTAAATATGACTGTTTGGTTTTGTTTTTGTAGTGTTTGTGTTGTTTTGGGTGGAAGGTTATGTATTTATTTGTGTATTCTGAGATTTGGTGTTGTGAGTGTTTGTGGTTATGGTGTTTCGTGTTTTTGAGGGTTTGATATTCTTGACTCGAAATAATGAAATTGGTGATTTCAGTATTTCAAGTTTAAGAAGTGGACCCTTTCCTTAGATATGATTTTAAATGGTTGCTGGTTTTCAAGAAGCTAGACAGCATGTGAAAGGGCATTTCAGAGGGTAGCCAGAGTTTAAATATAGGAAGACTCCTGATACATTTTGGTGCTTTAGTGACGGAGAAGAGTAGTTTGTCTTTAGAGCGAAGAGCTTTGGTTGGTTGGTAGTGTTGAAGCATGTCTCTTAATACTGGACATTTATCAGGGTAGGATATTATATATATATATATATATATATATATATATATATATATATAAAGAGAGAGAGAGAGATGTTATCTTTGCCACCTAACCTCTTAAGTTTGTCAGCAATGCCTGAGTGAGGAATTGTGTCAAATGCCTTGGTTAGATCAAGGTAGGCAGTGTGAACTATTTGCCCTCATCCATTGCTTTAGTGACCTACTCAAAGATATCCACCAGGCTGAGAAGGCATGACCTGCCCTTAATGAAACCAATTTGAGTTGGGTCTAGTGTTTGGAGGTTTCCTATGTCATTATTGATCATTTCCATGGCTTTCATATGAGATTAGTAAGACTTATGGGTTGTAGTTTCCAGGGTGTATAGATGGTCCACCTTTGTGCAGAGGGATGACTGGTTCCATTCTTCATTCATGAAGCACAAAGCCTATTTGGAAGCTACACTTAAATAGCAATTCCAGAGGGCCTTATAGATCATGTTTCATGCTTTTTAGAAGGCATCCTGGGATATTGTCTGAGCCCTTTGATGCAGTGTTCTTAGCTTTAGGACCTGTTTCCTAGCGATAGCAGGGGGAATTGTATTTGATGGTATTTCCTGGGGGAAGGTTAATGGGAGCACACCTCTCAACTGTACAGATTTTCACAGAACATCCAAATTTTTGGCTCATGCTTTTGGTCTGTTCCTCATAGAATGTTTTGTTTTCTGGCAAATGACTGGGATGATCTGAGGACTGAAGTCACAAAATAATGACAAACATTTGAGTTTCAGACTTTGAATCCCTCAGAAAATGTATGTTAAAACAAATCCTATCACTCTAACAACTTTCTAAGTTTATAAGAGCAATATTTAAAATATGTCCCTATGTTGGGCCTTTATCTCCCATTTTGTCGGGTTTTGTCCAGATTTCTCACTAAGAGGTTAAAAGGTATGCTGGGGAGAGAGGGGTAAAGTTGGATCTGAATTTCTCAGCCAGTAGGTTTGCTATATCTTCTGGCTGAGTGGATCCATTTACAATGAGCTCTGCACACAATTGTTTATTGCCTTTGAGGTTGTGTACAGGGATGGAGCATATCTCGTGGTTGTCCTTGGCCTGGGAGGCCAAATTTACCTCAAATTTGGCATTGCTAGACTTTATTTGTCCTCTAAGTTGTTTCTTTAGTTTGATGAGAATACTTTTTTATCCTGCAGGGTGCTGCACCTCCTAGTTTTTGCCATGGTTTTCTTCCTTTTGTTATACAGCCTACTAATGCTATGATTCCACCAGGGTGGTTTGTTTTTTGAGTTAGTTCTGTACTTCTTCCTGGTGTGTATAGCTACCTCTATGTAGCTATTAACATGATTGTTTCTGTGAACAGGTCTGCATAGGCAGTAGTGTTCTTAGGGTTTATAGGGGCTTGAAATTTTGCCAGGTTATCACTTGATAGTAGGAAGTTAGCCTTAGAGCAGTTCCTCAGTATTCCAGTGTTAGCTGGGATTCCAGGTTTTATTTATTTTAAATTTAAAGGAGATTATTTTGTGGTCTGACCTTACCAGAGAAGACATTACACTATAGCACTCTCCCATATTACTGAGGACCAGATCCCGTATGGTTGCACCCCTTGTTGATGCATTGACAAACTGATCCAGGGAGTGTTTACAAAATCCAGGAAACTCTGTTCCTGTATGTTTGGTGTTGTATATGATTCCCAGTTAATAGTGAGTTAATTAAAGTCACCCATGAATATGGTATTGGGTTGAACGGTGAGTGTTTCCAGTAAGTTTAAATACATGATATCAGTTTCCTGGGTCATAGACAGGGACCTATAGCTTGCAAGGAAATGGTATTGGATTTTGTCTGTGGTGATTTGAATGTGGTATATTTATCTCTGATGTAAATTGTGACACCTCTACTTTTAGTCCATGTCTTTTTTGACACACTGATGTTTTGGTAGTAAAGCTACAAAGCATGATGCTATTTCAGGAAGTTGTGCACCATAATCTTACAAGTTATTTTATAGCGGCATAAAAAAGATAACTGTCATGTTTTATGGAGTCAGATTCTTTGATAGGAGCATTTCCCTCTTGCAAATCACATTATGAAAGAATGTACCTTTGACTGTCAAGACAATGTATGTTTTCCCAGACAGGAATAATTGTTGGGAGGGAGAAAAGACACTCACTTTAAACTTTTGTGGTAGTCTGTCCATCTCTTTCCTTAAACCTTACTGCAATTATGAGACCACTGCATTTACTGCAACAATGTTGTCGTTTTTGAATGGCGCTGATGCTACAGAGGCTGCTTTTCAGTGGAAGAGCTCTTGAGGCTATTATTTTGGTAGCTTTACTTTCCAAAACATAATTCAGGCTTTGTGTTTTGGTGAAAGAAGTATCTTCTCTTACATAAATATATGTTGCATCATAAGGCATCGATGTCTGTATAGTGACTGAGATATGGTTTAAAAAGGAAGAGACCCACTCTGACTGTGCAGGGCCATAATGCCTTCCATGCGTCTTTTCCAGCTAATGCATGGGGGGGGGGGGGGTTAAGATTCACATCAAGGCTGGTAAAGCAGCATGATGCACTACAGCTTCTTCATGTCCAAATAACCACCAGAAATGTCCTATACCATATATTAGCTATAGAGCTCCCTTTATGACAAAAGAAAGTGACAACAACTATCTACAGGAACTAGAATCAGTCAGTATTAAACTCAATGCTGTTTTCCTAGATGATCTAAACTGTCCAACTATAGACTGAAAAGCCTACACCACCACTAGTGCACAAGCACAGTGATTCATTAACTTTGCCAACACAATGCCCTGGAACAATCAGTTGGAGTACCCACTAGGGGGAATAACATATTGGATCTTGTCCTTACTAATATGGGAGTATCTTATATCATCCTTTGTGATGTTACCTAATACTGAGACTGAAGGTATTGCTAACCTACTGGCCAATAAATTTAGCTCTAACTTTAACCCTCTTTCACCTCCATCTGTCCCTCAAGATATACCTGAAACTGGTTCACCTCCAGCTATTACAAAAATCAAGTCCTAAAAATGCTATCAAAAACTAAAAATACTGCATCCATGGCTCCTGACAATATCCCTGGATGAATCTTAAATATCATGAAGCATGATTTAGCCACTCCCCTAACAACATTGTTCAATCTCAGCCTCCGTACAGGTTTTGCACCAAACAAATGGAGAATAGCTACAGTCATTCCCCTGTATAAGGGATGGCCTTCACCAGACACAGGCAGTTTCAGACCCATAAGTCTGGCCATCTTCATATACAAAGCCATGAAAAGTCTTATCAAGGCATAACTTAATCAGGACAGTCAGGATATAGGGAACCTCCACACAGTAGACCTGTCTCAATTTGGATTTGTCATGGGCAAGTCATGCTTATGCAACCTGCTGGATTTTTTTGAAAAGACCACCAAAGTAATGGATGAAGGCAAAATGATACATACTACATAGTTTGACCTGACCAAAGCTTTTGAAACAATTAGTAGAAAAGCTAAATAAACTGGGAATACACCTCTATGTCACTCACTAGATTGCCATCTGGCTCACAAAGAAGACACAGATAATCAAAATAGGGGAAGTTACCTCCACAAAAAAAAAAAAAAAACAGTCACCAATAGACTCCCCATGGTTCTGCGCTGGCTCCATTTCTGCTTGGCATTTACTTTACTAAAGTAAAAAGTCAATACCAAAGGGCTCTGTCTGTCTGAGTCTGCAGATGACTGCAAGCTGTGAGCACTCACTGAACCCCCAAATGACTTAGTCATCCTGCAGGAAGTTTTCTCGCAAAAACATAACTGGTGTCATAGGTTAGTACTAGGCTAACTGCCCTTGCAAGCCATTTTAAGCCTAACCAATTATCCCTTGTGAGAGCCAAACCCTGCACCTTGTGTTTGTAAGGCAAACACCTTAACCATTACACCACCCTCCTAACCCTGTCAAATTGTCAAATTGTGGTCTGAAACTAAATGACAAAAAATGTATTATTGTATTGTTTGGGAAGTCATCTACCACAGGGAGCTACCACATTGACAATATGTGACCCAGTTTGGGATTTGGGAACTTATGTGGACAGTTACCCAACTTTTGACCAACATGTGTGTATTGTTGTAAGAAAGTCCTTCTACATTGCACACCTTATAAACAAAGACATTGGTCTACATCTAGGGATGTCATTATCCCTATTTACTCAGCCCTCATTAGGGCAGTCATTGGATATGACACCCCCTGTAGCATGTATGTGTCCGGAAGCGTGTAACAACTAGAACACCCACAGAGATACCTTACTAAAAGAATACAAGGCTGAAACAATGTGCCCTACATGGACTGACCCATAACCCTGTCACTACACTTGGTATCCTACAGACTGTTTAGATGTGACCTATGTCTGGCATATAAGGCATACTCTGACTCATATTGATGAATTTACTGCACATCAGCAAGTCAAATGGCATCACAAATACTCAGTTTGGGGATTTAAACCTCTTCTGCAACATCTGCAGAGCAGTTTGGAGGGACAGATATACTTCACAGAGGGCACTACTGCTATGGAACAGATTCTCTATCAACATAAAACAAACTTCATTTCTGTTCATTTTCAAGCGCATCATAGATTTATGGATGGGAAACAGAAAATGTAATGCAAGACTGCTTCTTCTACTACTAATGGACAGATGCAACTCTTAAATGCTTTATCCCATGCATGAGTCCCCTCAAATTGTCTGTGGTATGATCCCAGTTATTCTCATTCAGGGTAATATGTAACTACTGACCATATAAGGCAAATCTATAACCAAATGGGCTGGCTTAAAAAGGCCAACTAGGGTAGCTAGCCTAGCACTTATCTATAAACCTGTAAGAATACTTTAATAATGCTGTGTGATTTATATTAATTGACAATATTGTATTTAATTAGTAACCTCAAATAAACAGAATTAGACAGGGAAGAATATTTTAAGAAAAAAATGATTATGCAAAATATATGGATATAAATAAACTGGGAGAAAGGTATACTGAAGATACAGATAAATTATTAAACTACATACATTTCTGAAAGACTGACTAATCAGAAAAAAACAGCTTATTGGCATATGTAATGAGTGAAATATCCATTAAGGAATAAATAAGTTCAATGGTTTTATATTAGGAGAGACAGGAAAAATATTACTGAGCAGGCACTTGCAATAGCCTGCAAATGACATAGCCATCCAAATGAACTAGTGACAGTTTCCCTACCATTTCTGTGTTTTTACATAAATAGTTCAACGTGATAAACACAATGACTCTTGATAACCAGATGGACCCCAGGTTATGTATTTTTCATTCAAAATATATTTTGTACCACAATCATGCAACATAAATTTTTGCAAGAGCAAAATGCATGCTTTCACATCTTCAAATAGCCAAGGCCTTGAAATAGGCCATCGTGCCACCTATCAAAATGGAAAGGACACATGCTGCTTTATCTAATGTTACATGAGATGAGGCCTGCACTGAAGTACATACGGGGGTGTTTCTGTTGATAATGAAATGTTGTTTACACCTGCAAGAATCTCACTAGATGCGAAATCACAGTTTGAAAGTAATCTTGCAGTAGCCAGATAGCTGTAAATTGTCTTTAACCCTTGAGCAGCAAAACAAAATTTAGCAGAGATGTTGATTCTGGGGTTTTACATCTGGCTGCAGCTTAAGAAGAGAAAATAATCATTGTTTAATTACTAATACATAATTCCTCATGGGAGAATTTCATTCATTTTACTAGTAAGTTATACTTAAAAGAACAAATAAAGATCTTCAGTAAACCTAATTTCAAAAATATTCATGAACTGCCCATGTCATGGCTATGTTAGTTGAAGCTCCTTAATGAATTCATAAATGGCTTTAGCTAACCTTTAGAAGAAAAACAACCTTAGATGTAATTTTATGCATGACACAACTCCCATAGATTTTGCTTGTCCTTACAATTGATTAAATGTTCACCTAATTTGGCTCTGTGGTTTAGTACCTACTTGAAAGGGCAGCACTGTGTTTGGATATTGTACCTTATTACTTGGGGAGTAACTGTAATACCATTTACACAGTACAGACACATAACAATGAGCATCATGAAAGGGTGTTTAGCAAACTTGGGACATGCTGAAAAGAGATAAAGAAAACAAGCTGTGAGATGATCAGATATGCGCCTTTTCATTTCCTTCAGTGTTCATCTTAATTAATCTAATGTTGATACTTTTAAATAAAACTAAATGTAAAGTCACTTTCTGTTATACATGCATATTAAAGAGAAAGGAAAAGACAAACGTTAATAACAGTTTTAAATGGCAGAGGATCACGTGTTATATGTTATTCAAGCTCTGCTTAAAATAATAGTTTAGAGGAGAATTTGATTGAACTGAAAAAAGTGTTAAAAAATACAGGAAATTTGAAACACTGCACCTTTTGCAAAAAGGCAAGGTTTTTATTTAGCTGAAATTACTAAAAAAATACAGAAAATGCTAGTTTGTACAGTGCATTTATTGCACAATTCAATCAATACGTGGTGAAAAAGACAATGGTCCTCTCAGCAGAGTTTAGCTGGACCATTTGCATGCAGATTGAAATACAGATTTCTGAAATCAGCAAACTATAAATTTAAATTAAATGAATATATTAGGAAATTAACAACATTTTTTGCCTACATGTTGGTTAAGTAATGCCACTGTCCACAACTGCCCCTTTTCAGCATCATGCAGAGCATTGTCTGCTGAAGAGACTTGATCAGCTACACAGTAGGCAAATGGAGGTGGAAGGCATCAAACCCTGTACCTTGAAAGCTTTTGCTGTCATTAATTATGTACACTATGTAACTGTGAGACAAAGAGCTGCGAGGAAGGGATGAGAGCAGGTCAGTACAAGGCCATATCATTATTTGAGCCATTTGAATAATTCATTTCAAACATATCTTTTCACACAATTTTTTTTTCCACTTCCTTTGGTTGAGAAAGCAAATGAAAAAAAATCTGTAAAGCTCATAGAAAATGGCATTGATAAAG